>NC_069501.1:362075413-362225413 GCF_027579735.1 Bombina bombina | reverse complement strand
TGTAAAGAAAATAGTATGTCATAAGTCATGCCTGTGTTTAGTTGACATGATGTCTGCCAATAAAGCACAAATAAATTAAATAACGCCATTAGACCATGTCTCTCGAACTCTGTAGTTTTTATCTTGCTATATGTATCCTTTGCTCATTCAAGAATTGCTTTACTTGACAAGACTATATCCTTTTATGAAAGCTGAATGAAATTGTATTTTGACATTTGATTTATGAAATCAATGAACAAGTAAGCACATTTCAGAAGGTTCAGTGCATTTGTTAAACACTGAATCTCTAGATTATATTGGACTATTCTTTCCCTATAAAGATTCTTAATACACTTTTCTAGCGCACTGTTGTTAGGATGATTCAATTCCCCTGCACAGAGGAAAATGTATCTGTTAATCAAATGAAAAGATGTATCTCTTGAAATGATTTCATTTGCTAATCTCTATCCCATACCACAGTGCTATGTGAAATACCTTTCTTACTTAACTGACGACATATAAAGGTTCAGCAAAAATACCAGGCATGTTCCCCGTCATTCCTACCTCTAGTCTATAATTGTACCTCTTATTTTGTTAAAACAAATTATGAACTTTTTTTTTTTCTGTGCAGGCTCTGAAGGTCCTTAGAACTGCAGAATTTGCTCCTTTTGTTGTGTTTATTGCTGCACCTACAATTACCCCCAGCATCAACGAGGTAGGAAAATAATATAGATGTTCTTGTTTTGTATTAATTTAACATGCACTTTTCTTCAACATGTCAGAAAAACAGATGTGAAACAAAATTAAAATGTATACCGTAATATGACTTGGTGAGTCTGAGCATGAAGGGTTTTATTGCGCAATAACGCATACCTGCTTGTTGATTTTAAATGAGTTGTTTCATGGTAATATAACAATGTACATTTTATATATTGTATTTGTACATAAATCTCCTTCGTAGACGTGAAAAAGAAAAAAAATGGTTGAATATCTTGCACACAATTTTGATTAGGGGAAGCAAGCATTACATATGTAATTAATATGTACAACATTTGCAATTATCATGATTCGGGCCATTGTCCAGCAGCTCTAACATTAATGAGGAATAGACTCTTGTTTGTGAACCAACAACAATTTTATTGTCCCCACTGCAGTTTGGAAACACAATGGTAAAATGGCAAGTGATTTTCTAGCCTTCAATCAACGACTTAAACGTACATCGTACTCTTAAATGTTCTGTCCTTTAATGTGTTCACAATTGTCCATTTTACCTGCTAGAGTGTATTTAATTGTTTACAGACAGTTTTTACCCCTTTATTTTGTTATTTAAAACAACTTATTTTGACTGTAGTAACTACCACCTATACTTAACATATGAACTGACATTCTCTGTAGAAAAGCGATGTAAACATAAGACAATAGCAATTAATCTCCCAGCGGGGGACAGGAGAAAGATATTTTTGTATCTGAAATAGTTAGCTCTTCTCATTGAAGCCCCCAGCCATAATAAATATTTTAATACCTAACTGTTAGGCTGTGTTTAGACAAAAAATATTGTCAGGTCTGCTTAAATTCCAATACATTTAATACTTTGCAGTGGACACATTTGGAACAAATTAAGGGGGGAGCATATTTTATAGTACAGTGTCCCTTTAAATGCATAATTTTGGTCTAGACTTAAAAACATCACAGACAAGCAAGGAAATCTCAGTTCAGTATTGACAGATTGTTTGTGACATTCTGTCCAGTTTTTGCACATTTAAACAATATTTCTTCAGCTATTTTATAAAACATATATCAAAACCGCTTAGTAATTCATCTTCTCCAGTTGCATGCTGATTTAATAGTCCTGCCTTAATGACATCACTTTTTTCTAATCAGTTTGTTTGTGTGTTTACAGTATGTAGCACGGCTGAAAGGGTTTTAGATATTTACACTAAATCATTTTTGCTAAATTATTGTGCAGTATCAGTCATAATATTTTTTTAATACAGGGGATAGTTTGTTGATATATTGAATGCATCACATTAAATGGTGTTCTTTCATTGACTAGGCTGTATCATTAAAGTTCATATTATAGAAGCAAAAAACTAAATTCACATATATGGAAAGGTGCACCAGCATTGAGGAAGCCACCGCAATTTATACAAATTAAGTATCCCTGGAGCGTTCTAATCTGTGTATTTTTTTCTCACAAGAGCAAGTCTTTCTATGTAATATAACCAAGATCTGGCTTTTCAGCTAGGGTGATAGTAGCCTAGAAAAAGGAAATTTTACCCATTATTTGCATCTTTGTTTAAAACTGAATAAAACAACTTTAACATATTTCAGACTATTCTACGTCATTGATTTCTTTATGACTTCTATTGTTTTGCAATCTTTTATCTTTTTTTTGTTTTGTTTTTATATGATTTTGCTTTCCTAAATTGCAACCTTTTCTTTTCCTTTTACCTACACATTTGCAATTTTTGCTAAGCTTCCACGATGGTGCAGAAAACTACCTGTAAGTACCAGAGAGGAAATGACAACAGATAAACATTGCTCCTTTTGTAGATTTAGAATAGATGCTTAGTTTGTGTCTGCTGCTTATATAGAACATTTGTAAAGTGACCACTAGAAGCATTTCCTTAAAGAATAAATCAATGCAAACCATTAGTTTCTTGGCTGGAGAAACTGAAATTATTAATAATTAAGCAGAAACTCTACTCTGCTAAATACATGCTGTTCTTCTATGTATATCTTGTTCTTGCAAATTATGTTTCTATTTCTTTCTAATGACACGGTGAGTCCACGGATCATCTTAATTACTGTTGGGAATATCACTCCTGACCAGCAGGAGGAGGCAAAGAGCACCACAGCAAAAGCTGTTAAATACCACTCCCCCTACCCACAATCCCCAGTTATTCTCTTTGCTTGTATCAGTTGCAAGGAGGGGTAAAGTTAGGTGTCTGATTCTTCAATCAAGAGTTTATTTTTTTTAAGCAGAGCAAGTTTGCTCTGGTTTTCTTTTGGGTTTAGCCGTAGTCCATGTCAGTCTCTTCAGTAGAGCAAGTGGTGACTTTTAAGCATTTGGGAACTTGTGGGGTGTAATCCCCACTGGGCCTCCCAAGTAATTTCATGCTGCCCTTGGTTGAAAGTTTGAGTAAGTTTAGCCTTTTCTTTTTTCCACAGGTCCATGTGAGGTAGGAAGCCCCTCTCATACCAAGTGAGCTGTCCTGCTGCCGGACAGATTTTTGAGGTAAGTGCCTATTTCTTTCCCTGTTTTGATATAGGAGATTTTGGCACTTTGACAGTTAATTCTGTCTAAATATACAATCAGCCTTTTAGGTTAACGGTTTATTGTATGGCAGTTTTTCAGGCACTGGGGATGTTTGGCTCAGTTTATTATGTTTTCACTTTGGTGTACATGTTTTTTGTTTGTGTATTAATGGCTACTGGGAGGTTTGTTAGGCCACGCCCACAATAGGTGGGCTTATCTGAGATTGCAAGGGCGTTTTTGGTGCCCTTTTAGATGTTCCCTGTTGTTCCTGGATGTTGCATAGCTCCTCAGAGGTGGTTCAGCGTTCTCTCCGGTGCGACTGTATGGGGGTCCGGATCATTTTCTGACTTTGTTTCCGACAGCAAGGAGGTCAGGTAGGCACCTCAGCAGAGCTTGCTGAGGTGTGGAGGTTGCCTGTTGTTTTTTTGTGGGGCTGTTGCTCTGTTTATATTTAAGTTTCTGTCTGAATTTCAGGGACTATAACGTTTGTGTCTCTTTTTGCATTCATTTTGTGAAAAATTGTTGCTGCAAGATTTATTGTGCAGTTTGTTTAAGGATTTTCTAGTTTAAAAAAAAAGTCTGTTTAAAATTTAAAGGGACAGTAAAAAAAATTTGTTTCATTAAAATTCTGATTTTAACTTTTTTTTGATTAAGGTTTTTCCTTTGGAATAATATGGACCAAGAGGCCCTGCAAGCTGTTGCTTGTTCTCTATGTTTAAACACTAATGTTGAGCCTGGCCTCAGCTAGCTTCAACCCAGTTTATCAGGTTTGTCGGACAACATAACGTCAATGGCTTACATCAATCATCAAGGAGTAACTCATCAATCATCAATGCCATGACCGAGGTAGCCAAGATTATTCAGTGGGCGGAGAGTCACAACTGTTGTCTGTCTGCTATCCATATTCCAGGGGTGGACAATTGAGAAGCGGATTTTATGAGCAGACAGACTTTTCATCCGGAGGAGTGGGCACTTCATCCAGAGATATTTTCCAGCTTGATTCTTAGTTGGGGGAAGCCGGAGTTGGATCTCATGGCATCTCATCAGAATGCCAAGCTCCCGAGGTACGGGTCGAGGTCAAAGGATTCTCAGGCTGTTCTGATAGATGCTCTGGCAGTTCCTTGGACTTTCAGTCTGGCATATGTTTTCCCTCCGTTTCACCCAAGCAGTGACCTGAGGAAGAAGAGCAAACAAGAGAGGGCATCGATGATTCTCATTGCTCTGGCGTGGCCTTGCAGAATCTGGTTTCCAGATCTGGTGGAGATGCCTTCCCTTCCACCTTGGCGTCTTCCATTAAAGGACCAGTCAACACAGTAGATTTGCATAATCAACAAATGTAAGATAACAAGACAATGCAATAGCACTTCAAATGAACTTCAAATGAGTAGTAGATTTTATTTTGAGAATTTTAAAAGTTATGTCTTTTTCCACTCCCCCTGTACCATGTGACAGCCATCAGCCAATCACAAATGCATACACGTACCATGTGACAGCCATCAGCCATTCACAAATGCATACACACTTATTCTTGCACATGCTCAGTAGGAGCTGGTGACTCAAAAAGTTTAAATATAAAAAGATTGTGCACATTTAGTTAATGGAAGTAAATTGGAAAGTTGTTTAAAATGGCATGCTCTATCTGAATCATGAACGTTTCATTTTGATTGAGTGTCCCTTTAAGGAAGGACCTGCTTCTGCAGGGTCCCTTCCTTCATCCAAATCACGTTTCTCTGAAGCTGACTGCTTGGAGATTGAGCGCTTGATTCTTTCTAAACGTGGTTTCTCCAACATTGGTGTGTCCGGTCCACGGTGTCATCCATAACTTGTGGGATATTCTCCTCCCCTACAGGGAATGGCAAGGAGAGCACACAGCAAGAGCTGTCCATATAGCCCCTCCCAGGCTCCACCCCCCCAGTCATTCTCCTTGCCGCTCTGAACAAGTAGCATCTCCACGGGGATGGTGAGGAGTTTGTGGTGTTAGTTGTAGTTTTTTATTTCTTCTATCAAGAGTTTGTTATTTTGAAATAGTACTGGTATGTACTATTTACTCTGAAACAGAAAGAGATGAAGAGTTCTGTTTAAAAGAGGAGTATGATTTTAGCAGCAGTAACTAAAATCAGTTGCTGTTCCCACGCAGGACTGTTGAGCTGAGAGAACTTCAGTTGGGGGGAACAGTTTGCAGACTTTTCTGCTCAAGGTATGACTAGCCATTTTTCTAACAAGACTGTGTAATGCTGGAAGGCTGTCATTTTCCCTCATGGGGATTGGTAAGCCATTTTCTTAGACTCAGAAAGAATAAAGGGCTTATTATGGGCTATTAACTGGTGGACACTCTTAAGGGCTAAATCGATTGTTTATTTAAGTTGTTTTTTAAAGTTTGAAGTAGTTTTCACACTTTTTATTGTTTGGGGAACGTTTTTATTGCCAGGCACTAGTTAAGACACCTTCCCAGTCAGGAAGGGCCTTTCACTGTAGTAGGCAGAGCCTCATTTTCGCGCCATTATTGCACAGTTTCTTTTGAGTGCAGTGCATGCAGCTGCATGTGTGAGGGTCTGGTATCCACTGAAAGCGTTCCTAGAACCCCCCTGGGATAGATGAAGTCGCAACAAAGGCTGTGGCTGGGACTGTAGTGGGGTTAAAATTGCAAACGGCTCCGGTTTCCACATTTTAAGGGTTAACAGCTTGAAAATTGGGGTGCAATACTTTGAATGTATTAAGACACTGTGGTGAAAATTTGGTAAAGATTGGATAATTCCTTCATAGTTTTTCACATATTCAGTAATAAAGTGTGCCCTGTTTAACATTTAAAGAGACAGTAACGGTTTTGTTTTAAAACGTTTTTTGTGCTTTATTAACCAGTTTAAACCTGTTTAACATGTCTGTACCTTCAGATAGATCATGTTCTGTATGTATGGTAGCCAATGTGGTTCCTCATTCAAATATATGTGATAATTGTGCCATAGCGTCCAAACATAGTAAGGACAGTACTGTCACAAATAGTAAAGTTGCCCAGGATGATTCCTCAGATGAAGGAAGTAGAGATAGTTCTACATCCTCTCCTTCTGTGTCTATACCAGTTATGCCCGCGCAGGCGACCCCTAGTACTTCTAGCACGCCAATGCTTGTTACTATGCAACAATTTTCGGCAGTAATGGATAACTCCATAGCTAATATTTTATCCAAAATGCCAGCATTTCAGAGAAAGCGCGATTGCTCGGTTTTAAACACTGTAGAGCAGGAGGGCGCTGATGATATTTTTTCTGTCATACCCTCACACCAGTCTGAAGTGGCAGTGAGGGATGGTTTGTCAGATGGAGAAATTTCTGATACAGGAAGAATTTCTCAGCAGGCAGAACCTGATGTTGTGACGTTTAAATTTAAGTTAGAGCATCTACGCGCATTACTTAAGGAGGTACTAACTACGCTGGATGATTGTGACTCTTTGGTCATTCCAGAAAAATTGTGCAAGATGGACAAATTCCTAGAGGTCCCGGTGCACCCTGATGCATTTCCGATACCTAAACGGGTGGCGGACATAGTGAATAAGGAGTGGGAGAAGCCAGGCATACCTTTTGTCCCTCCTCCTATATTTAAGAAATTGTTCCCTATGGTCGACCCCAGGAAGGAAAACAGTCCCTAAGGTCGAGGGGGCGGTTTCTACACTAGCCAAACGCACGACCATTCCCATTGAGGACAATTGTGCTTTCAAAGATCCTATGGATAAAAAGTTTGGAGGGTTTGCTTAAAAAGATTTTTGTACAGCAAGGTTACCTCCTTCAACCTATTTCGTGCATTTTTCCTGTCACTACAGCGGCGTGGTTCTGGTTCGAGGAACTGGACAAGTCGCTCAGTAGGGAGACTCCGTATGAGGAAGTCATGGACAGAATTCACGCATTTGAGTTAGCTAATTCCTTTATTTTAGACGCCGCTTGCAGTTAGCGAGGTTAGCAGCGAAAAATTCAGGGTTTGCAATTGTGGCGCGCAGAGCGCTCTGGCTAAAGTCTTGGTCGGCGGACGTATTTTCCAAGACAAAATTGCTTAATATCCCTTTCAAAGTTAAGACCCTTTTTGGGCCAGAATTGAAAGAGATTATTTCAGACATCACTGGGGGAAAGGGCCATGCCCTCCCACAAGATAGACCTTTCAAGGTTAAGAATAAGTCCAATTTGCGTTCCTTTCGCAATTTCAGCCTTTAGACAAGAGGGTAACGCTTCCCAGACTAAACCAGCTTGGAAACCAATGCAAGGCTGGAACAAGGGTAAACAGGCCAAGAAGCCTGCTGCTGTTACCAAAACAGCATGAAGGGGTAGCCCCCGATCCGGGACTGGATCTAGTAGGGGCAGACTCTCTCTCTTTGCTCAGGCTTGGGCAAGAGATGTTCAGGATCCCTGGGCACTAGAAATAGTCTCTCAGGGTTATCTTCTAGAATTCAAGGAACTACCCCCATGGGGAAGGTTCCACATGTCTCACTTATCTTCAAACAAAATAAAGAGACAGGCATTCTTACATTGTGTAGAAGACCTGTTAAAGATGGGAGTGATACACCCAGTTCCATCTGTGGAACAAGGTCAGGGGTTTTACTCAAATCTGTTTGTAGTTCCCAAAAAAGAGGGAACTTTCAGACCAATTCTGGATTTAAAAATTCTAAACAAATAACTCAGAGTTCCATCGTTCAAAATGGAAACCATTCGAAAAATTTTACCTACAATCCAGGAGGGTCAATATATGACTACCGTGGATTTAAAGGATGCGTATCTACATATTCCTATCCACAAAGATCATTATCAGTTCCTAAGGTTCGCCTTCTGGACAAACATTATCAGTTTGTGGCTTTCCCATTCGGGCTAGCCACTGCTCCCAGAATTTTCACAAAGGTGCTCGTGTCCCTACTAGCGGTTCTAAGACCAAGGGGTATTGCAGTGGCACCTTATCTGGACGACATTCTAATTCAAGCGTCGTCTCTTTCCAAGGCAAAGGCTCATACAGACATTGTTCTAGCCTTTCTCAGATCTCACGGGTGGAAGGTGAACGTAGAAAAGAGTTCCCTGTCTCCGTCGACAAGAGTTCCCTTTTTGGGAACAATAATGGATTCTTTAGAAATGAAGATCTTCTTGACAGAGGTCAGAAAGTCAAAGCTTCTAAACGCTTGTCAAGTTCTTCTCTCTATTCTGTAGCCTTCCATAGCTCAGTGCATGGAAGCAGTAGGGTTGATGGTTGCAGCAATGGACATAGTTTTGCTCGAATTCATCTAAGACCATTACAACTGTGCATGCTCAAGCAGTGGAATGGGGACTATACAGACTTGTCTCCAAAGATTCAAGTAGACCAGATGACCAGAGACTCACTCCGTTGGTGGTTGTCCCAGGATCACCTGTCTCAGGGAATGAGTTTCCGCAGGCCAGAGTGGGTCATTGTCACGACCGACGCCAGTCTATTAGGCTGGGGCGCGGTCTGGAATTCCCTGAAAGCTCAGGGTCTATGGTCTCGGGAAGAGTCTCTTCTCCCGATAAACATCCTGGAACTGAGAGCGATATTCAATGCTCTCCGGGCTTGGCCTCTACTAGCGAAGGCCGGATTCATAAGATTCCAGTCAGACAACATGACGACTGTAGCTTACATCAACCATCAGGGGGGAACAAGGAGTTCCTTGGCGATGAGAGAGGTATCCAAAATCATCAAATGGGCGGAGGATCACTCCTGCCACCTATCTGCAATTCACATCCCAGGAGTAGACAACTGGGAGGCAGATTATCTGAGTCGTCAGACTTTCCATCCGGGGGAGTGGAAACTCCACCCGGAGGTTTTTGCCCAGTTGACTCACTTATGGGGCATTCCAGACATGGATCTGATGGCGTCTCGTCAGAAATTCAAGGTTCCTTGCTACGGGTCCAGATCCAGGGATCCCAAGGCGACTCTAGTGGATGCATTAGTGGCGCCTTGGTCGTTCAGCCTAGCTTATGCGTTTCCACCGTTCCCTCTCCTTCCCAGGCTTGTAGCCAGGATTAAACAGGAGAAGGCCTCAGTGATTCTGATAGCTCCTGCGTGGCCGCACAGGACTTGGTATGCAGACCTGGTGAATATGTCATCGGCTCCACCATGGAAGCTACCTTTGAGACAGGATCTTCTAGTACAAGGTCCATTCGAAAATCCAAATCTAGTTTCTCTGCAGCTGACTGCTTGGAAATTGAACGTTTGATTTTATCCAAACGTGGGTTTTTCAGATTCAGTGATAGACACTCTGGTCCAAGCCAGAAAAACTGTGTCTAGAAAGATTTACCATAAAATATGGAAAAGATATATCTGTTGGTGTGAATCCAAAAGATTCTCCTGGAATAAGATTAAAATTCCTAAGATCCTCTCCTTTCTCCAAGAAGGTTTGGATAAGGGATTGTCAGCGAGTTCTTTTAAAGGACAGATTTCTGCTTTACCTTTCTTGTTATACAAACGACTGGCAGCTGTGCCAGATGTACAAGCTTTTGTACAGGCTTTGGTCAGAATCAAGCCTGTTTACAGACCCTTGACTCCTCCCTGGAGTCTAAATTTAGTTCTTTCAGTTCTTCAAGGGGTTCCGTTTGAACCTTTACATTCCATAGATATCAAGTTACTATCTTGGAAAGTTCTGTTTTTGGTTGCCATCTCTTCTGCTAGAAGAGTTTCTGAATTATCTGCTTTGCAGTGTGATTTACCCTATCTGGTGTTCCATTCAGATAAGGTTGTTTTGCGCACCAAACCTGGTTTTCTTCCAAAAGTTGTTTTCAACAAGAATATTAACCAGGAAATAGTTGTTCCTTCCAGTTTCAAAGAAGGAACGTTTGTTACACAATTTAGATGTAGTCCGTGCTTTAAAGTTCTATTTAGAAGCAACAAAGGATTTCAGACAAACTTCTTCTTTGTTTGTCGTTTATTCTGGTAAGAGGAGAGGACAAAAAGCTACTGCTACCTCTCTTTCTTTCTGGCTGAAAAGCATCATCCGATTGGCTTATGAGACTGCCGGACGGCAGCCTCCTGAACGTATCACAGCTCACTCTAATAGGGCTGTGGCTTCCACATGGGCCTTCAAGAACGAGGCTTCTGTTGATCAGATATGTAAGGCAGCGACTGGGTCTTCTCTGCACACTTTTGCCAAATTCTACAAATTTGATACTTCGGAGGCTATTTTTGGGAGAAAGGTTTTGCAAGCCGTGGTGCCTTCTGTTTAGGTAACCTGATTTGCTCCCTCCCTTCATCCGTGTCCTAAAGCTTTGGTATTGGTTCCCACAAGTTATGGATGACGCCGTGGACCGGACACACCAATGTTGGAGAAAACAGAATTTATGCTTACCTGATAAATTACTTTCTCCAATGGTGTGTCCGGTCCACGGCCCGCCCTGGTTTTTTAATCAGGTTTAAAATTTATTTCTCTATACACTACAGTCACCACGGCACCCTATAGTTTCTCCTTTTTTTCTCCTAACCGTCGGTCGAATGACTGGGGGGGTGGAGCCTGGGAGGGGCTATATGGACAGCTCTTGCTGTGTGCTCTCCTTGCCATTCCCTGTAGGGGAGGAGAATATCCCACAAGTTATGGATGACGCCGTGGACCGGACACACCGTTGGAGAAAGTAATTTATCAGTTAAGCATAAATTCTGTTTTTTCAGTCAGTCATTGAGACTATGATTCAGGTTCGTAAGCCTGTGACTAGGAAGATTTATTATAAGATTTTGCGTAAATATTTGTATTGGTGTGAATCCAAAGGCTACTCGTGGAGTAGAGTTAGGATTCCTAGGATTTTGTCTTTTCTCCAGGAGGGTTTGGAGAAAGGTTTATCTGCTATTACCCTGAAGGGTCAAATTTCTGCTTTATCTATTTTATTGCACAAGCGCCTGGCGGGTGTGCCAGATGTTCTTTCTTTTTTTCAGGCCTTGGTTAGAATTTGGCCTGTGTTTAAGTCTGCTACTCCACCTTGGAGTCTTAATTTGGTTCTTAAAATCCTTCAACAGACTCCGTTTGAACCTATGCATTCTTTGGATATTAATATGTTATCTTGGAAGGTTTTGTTTCTGGTGGCTATTTCTTCGGCTCCCGGAGTTTCAGAGCCTTTTCTTATTTTTCACTCTAAGGTAGTTCTGCATACTGTCTTGGGTTTTCTTCCCAAGGTTGTTTCTGATAAGAATATTAATCAAGAGATTGTTGTTCCTTCTTTGTGTCCTAATCCTTCTTCTCATGAGGAGCGTTTGTTGCTCAACCTGGATGTGGTTCGTGCATTGAAATATTATTTGCAGGTGACTAAGGATTTTCGCCAGTCTTCTTCTTTATTTGTTGTCTTTTCTGGGAAGCGTAAGGGTTAGAAAACTACGGCTACTTCTCTTTCTTGTTGGTTAAGGAGTGTTATTCGCTAGGCATATGAAACTGCTGGTCAGCAGCCTCCTGAGAGAATCACGGCTCATTCCACGAGGGCTGTTTCATCTTCTTGGGCTTTCAAAAATTGAGCTTCTGTAGATCAGCTTTGTAAGGCTGCGACTTGGTCATCTTTGCATACTTTTTCTAAATTTTAAAAATTTGATACTTTTGCTTCAGCAGAGGCTTCTTTTGGGAGAAAGGTTCTTCAAACAGTGGTGCTTTCTGTTTAGGTTAACTGTCTTGTCCCTCCCTTATCATCCATGTCCTCTAGCTTGGGTATTGGTTCCCAACAGTAATTAAGATTATCAGTGGACTCACCGTGTCATTAGAAAGAAAACATCATTTATTCTTACCTGATAAATTTATTAATTTCTTGACACGGCCCGCCCTATTTTTCAGAAAGTTTGCTTTTCTATAAACTTCAGGCATCTCTGCACCTTAGATTACTTCCTTTCTCCTTTCCCTTTGGTCAAATGACTGGGGATTGTGGGTAGGGGGAGTGGTATTTAACAGCTTTTGCTGTGGTGCTCTTTGCCTCCTCCTGCTGGTCAGGAGTGATATTCCCAACAGTAATAAAGAGGATCCGTGGACTCACCGTGTCAAAAAATAAATTTATCAGGTAAGAAAAAAATAGTTTTTTAACTGATTGTGGGATTGATTTTTTAAGTTTTTCTTTTGATACCACATATTATGACAACACCATTATGTGTATATAATGAGACAGACAGACATGTATGTATATCTGTTTTTAAATACTGGGGATTAGAAGTTTTACTTCTGGCTCCTGCCATTATTAATAAATGTTGTTTAATGCTCAGCCAGTGATTTGAACTGTGAAGTATTGGTAAATATCACAAAGTGGCAACGTGTTTGCAAATTACTTAGCTCAAATATTTTGTGTGTTAAGTTAGCTGTACTACACTGCTAATGTATTGTGGTAGTAATGAGGTGGTAAACTGCTATGCATTAAAGTAGCGATGCACAGATAGACCAGTCTAGTTATTAGCTGTCTTTTATATTACTGATACTTCCTTTGGCTCCTTTATCTGGCATTAGTTACAAACATAGGCCATCTCTCTATTTTCCTCCCTTATTCTGTGTCATGCCTATCGTGTATTTTATATATATATTTTTTCATTAAAGTTTTATATACTTTTAAATTTTTCTATTGCGCCTTATTTTTAGCAGTGCCTGCCACCCTGCCTTCCTAATTAGTACAAACATACCCTGGAGTGACTTTTTCACTGATTTTCCCTTCTTGCATAATAATTTTATATTTTCATGATCTTAATTGCCTGCTTTGAACTCCAGCACCTTGACTTAGTGCTTTTTTATTTTCTTGTTTTTTTGGGTTTTTTTCCTTGCTTTCTTTTTTTTTTTAACTAGACTTCAGCTTTCATTTCCTGTGTTTTGTCTCAGCAAGTAATACAGTACCTGACTTCTATCTGAAGCAGAATTGCTTCTTATTAGGATTTCTCCAACATAGGTGTGTCCGGTCCACGGCGTCATCCTTACTTGTGGGATATTCTCTTCCCCAACAGGAAATGGCAAAGAGCCCAGCAAAGCTGGTCACATGATCCCTCCTAGGCTCCGCCTACCCCAGTCATTCTCTTTGCCGTTGTACAGGCAACATCTCCACGGAGATGGCTTAGAGTTTTTTAGTGTTTAACTGTAGTTTTTATTATTCAATCAAGAGTTTGTTATTTTAAAATAGTGCTGGTATGTACTATTTACTCAGAAACAGAAAAGAGATGAAGATTTCTGTTTGTATGAGGAAAATGATTTTAGCACCGTAACTAAAATCCATGGCTGTTCCACACAGGACTGTTGAGAGCAATTAACTTCAGTTGGGGGAACAGTGTGCAGTCTCTTACTGCTTGAGGTATGACACATTCTAACAAGACGATGTAATGCTGGAAGCTGTCATTTTCCCTATGGGATCCGGTAAGCCATGTTTATTAAGATAGTAAATAAGGGCTTCACAAGGGCTTATTAGGACTGTAGACTTTTTCTGGGCTAAATCGATTCATTATTAACACATATTTAGCCTTGAGGAATCATTTATTCTGGGTATTTTGATATGATTATATCGGCAGGCACTGTTTTAGACACCTTATTCTTTAGGGGCTTTCCCTAATCATAGTCAGAGCCTCATTTTCGCGCCGGTATGGCGCACTTGTTTTTGAGGACAGCATGGCATGCAGCTGCATGTGTGTGGAGCTCTGATACATAGAAAAGTCTTTCTGAAGGCATCATTTGGTATCGTATTCCCCTTTGGGCTTGGTTGGGTCTCAGCAAAGCAGATTCCAGGGACTGTAAAGGGGTTAAATATAAAAACGGCTCCGGTTCCGTTATTTTAAGGGTTAAAGCTTCCAAATTTGGTGTGCAATACTTTTAAGGCTTTAAGACACTGTGGTGAAATTTTGGTGAATTTTGAACAATTCCTTCATACTTTTTCGCAATTGCAGTAATAAAGTGTGTTTAGTTTAAAATTTAAAGTGACAGTAACGGTTTTATTTTAAAACGTTTTTTGTGCTTTGTTATCAAGTTTATGCCTGTTTAACATGTCTGAACTACCAGATAGATTGTGTTCTGACTGTGGGGAAACCAAGGTTCCTTCTCATTTAACTATATGTATTTTATGTCATAAAAAAATTTAGTAAAAATGATGCCCAAGATGATTCCTCAAGTGAGGGGAGTAAGCATGGTACTGCATCATCCCCTCCTTCGTCTACACCAGTCTTGCCCATACAGGAGGCCCCTAGTACATCTAGTGCGCCAATACTCCTTACTATGCAACATTTAACGGCTGTAATGGATAATTCTATCAAAAACATTTTAGCCAATATGCCCACTTATCAGCGAAAGCGCGACTGCTCTGTTTTAGAAAATTCTGTAGAGCATGAGAACGCTGATGATATGGTTTCTGAAGGGCCCCTACACCAGTCTGAGGGGGCCAGGGAGGTTTTGTCTGAGGGAGAAATTTCAGATTCAGGAAACATTTCTCAACAAGCTGAACCTGATGTGATTACTTTTAAATTTAAGTTGGAACATCTCCGCGCTCTGCTTAAGGAGGTGTTATCCAATTTGGATGATTGTGATTATCTGGTCATTCCAGAACCACTATGTAAAATGGAAAAGTTCTTAGAGGCCCCGGGGCCCCCCGAAGCTTTTCCTATATCCAAGCGGGTGGCGTACATTGTTAGTAAAGAATGGGACAGGCCCGGTATACCTTTAGTACCTCCCCCCATATTTATAAAATTGTTTTCCTATAGTCGACCCCAGAAAGGACTGATGGCAGACAGTCCCCAAGGTCGAGGGGGCGGTTTCTACTCTACACAAGCGCGCCACTATACCCATAGAAGATAGTTGTGCTTTCCAAGATCCTATGGATAAAAAATTAGAAGGTCTGCTAAAGATGTTTGTTCAGCAAGGTTCCCTTCTACAACCAATTGCATGCATTGTCCCTGTCACTGCAGCCGCGTGTTTCTAGTTTGATGAGCTAGGAAAGGCGATTATTAGTAATTCTTCTTCTTATGAGGAGATTATGGACAGAATTCGTGCTCTTAAATTGGCTAATTCTTTCACCCTAGACGCCACCTTGCAATTGGCTAGGTTAGCGGCGAAAAAATTCTGGGTTTGCTATTGTGGCGCAGAGCGCTTTGGTTAAAATCTTGGGCAGCGGATGCGTCTTCCAAGAACAAATTGCTTGACATTCCTTTCAAGGGGAAAACACTCTTTGGCCCTGACTTGAAAGAGATTATCTCTGATATCACTGGGGGCAAGGGCCACGCCCTTCCTCAGGATAGGTCTTTTCAAGACCAAAAATAAATAAGAAGACAGGCATTCTTACATTGGGTAGAAGACCTGCTAAAAATGGGAGTGATTCATCCTGTTCCATTAGGAGAACAAGGGATGGGGTTCTACTCCAATCTGTTCATAGTTCCCAAAAAAGAGGGAACGTTCAGACCAATCTTAGATCTCAAGATCTTGAACAAGTTTCTCAAGGTTCCATCGTTCAAGATGGAAACCATTCGAACACTTCTTCCTTCCATCCAGGAAGGTCAATTCATGACCAAGGTGGATTTCAAGGATGCGTATCTACATATTCCTATCCACAAGGAACATCATCGGTTCCTAAGGGTTGCATTCCTGGACAAGCATTTCCAGTTCGTGGCGTTTTCTTTCGGATTAGCCACTGCTCCTAGGATTTTCTCATAGGTACTAGGGTCCCTTCTGGCGGTGCTAAGACCAAGGGGCATTGCTGTAGTACCTTACTTGGACGACATTCTGATTCGAGCGTCGTCCCTTCCTCAAGTAAAGGCTCACACGGACATTGTCCTGGCCTTTCTCAGATCTCACGGATGGAAAGTGAACGTGGAAAAGAGTTCTCTATCTCCGTCAACGAGGGTTCCCTTCTTGGGAACTATAATAGACTCCTTAGAAATGAGGATTTTTCTGACAGAAGCCAGAAAAACAAAACTTCTAGACTCTTGTCGGATACTTCATTCCGTTCCTCTTCCTTCCATAGCGCAGTGCATGGAAGTGATAGGTTTGATGGTAGCGGCAATGGACATAGTTCCTTTTGTGCGCATTCATCTAAGACCATTACAACTGTTCATGCTCAGTCAGTGGAATGGGGACTATTCAGACTTGTCTCCGAAGATACAAGTAAATCAGAGGACCAGAGACTCATTCCGTTGGTGGCTGTCCCTGGACAACCTGTCACAAGGGATGACCTTCCGCAGACCAGAGTGGGTCATTGTCACGACCGACGCCAGTCTGATGGGCTGGGGCGCGGTCTGGGGATCCCTGAAAGCTCAGGGTCTTTGGTCTCGGGTAGAATCTCTTCTACCGATAAATATTCTGGAACTGAGAGCGATATTCAATGCTCTCAAAGCTTGGCCTCAGCTAGCGAGGGCCAAGTTCATACATCAACCATCAGGGGGGAACAAGGAGTTCCCTAGCGATGGAAGAAGTGACCAAAATCATTCTATGGGCGGAGTCTCACTCCTGCCACCTGTCTGCTATCCACATCCCAGGAGTGGAAAATTGGGAAGCGGATTTTCTGAGTCGTCAGACATTGCATCCGGGGGAGTGGGAACTCCATCCGGAAATCTTTGCCCAAGTCACTCAACCGTGGGGCATTCCAGACATGGATCTGATGGCCTCTCGTCATAACTTCAGAGTTCCTTACTACGGGTACAGATCCAGGGATCCCAAGGCGGCTCTAGTGGATGCACTAGTAGCACCTTGGACCTTCAAACTAGCTTATGTGTTCCCGCCGTTTCCTCTCATCCCCAGGCTGGTAGCCAGGATCAATCAGGAGAGGGCGTCGGTGATTTTGATAGCTCCTGCGTGGCCACGCAGGACTTGGTATGCAGATCTGGTGAATATGTCATCGGCTCCACCATGGAAGCTACCTTTGAGAGACCTTCTTGTTCTAGGTCCGTTCGACCCACTCCAGCTGACTGCTTGGAGATTGAACGCTTGATCTTATCAAAGCGAGGGTTCTCAGATTCTGTTATTAATACTCTTGTTCAGGCCTGAAAGCCTGTAACCAGAAAAATTACCACATAATTTGGTATATCTGTTGGTGTGAATCTGCAGGATTCCCTTGGGACAAGGTTAAGATTCCTAAGAGTCTATCCTTCCTTCGAGAAGGATTGGAAAAAGGATTATCTGCAAGTTCCTTGATGGGACAGATTTCTGCCTTGTCTGTGTTACTTCACAAAAAGCTGGCAGCTGTGCCAGATGTTCTAGCCTTTGTTCAGGCTCTGGTTAGAATCAAGCCTGTTTACAAAATTTTGACTCCTCCTTGGAGTCTCAACCTAGTTCTTTCAGTTCTTCAGGGGGTTCCGTTTGAACCCTTACATTCCGTTGATATTAAGTTATTATCTTGGAAAGTTTTGTTTTTGGTTGCAATTTCTTCTGCTAGAAGAGTTTCAGAATTATCTGCTCTGCAGTGTTCTTCTCCTTATCTGGTGTTCCATGCAGATAAGGTGGTTTTGCGTACTAAACCTGGTTTTCTTCCAAAAGTTGTTTCTAACAAAAACATTAACCAGGAGATAGTTGTGCCTTCTTTGTGTCCTAATCCAGTTTCAAAGAAGGAACGTTTGTTGCACAACTTGGATGTAGTTCGTGCTCTCAAATTTTACTTAGCAGCTACTAAGGATTTCAGACAAACTTTGTCTTTGTTTGTTGTTTATTCTGGTAAACGGAGAGGTCAAAAAGCAACTTCTACCTCTCTCTCCTTCTGGATTAAAAGCATTATCCGATTGGCTTATGAGACTGCCGGACGGCAGCCTCCTGAAAGAATCACAGCTCACTCCACTAGGGCTGTGGCTTCCACATGGGCCTTCAAGAACGAGGCTTCTGTTGATCAGATATGTAAGGCAGCGACTTGGTCTTCACTGCACACTTTTTCTAAATTTTACAAATTTGATACTTTTGCTTCTTCTGAGGCTATTTTTGGGAGAAAGGTTTTGCAAGCCGTGGTGCCTTCCATTTAGGTGACCTGATTTGCTCCCTCCCTTCATCCGTGTCCTAAAGCTTTGGTATTGGTTCCCACAAGTAAGGATGACGCCGTGGACCGGACACACCTATGTTGGAGAAAACAGAATTTATGTTTACCTGATAAATTACTTTCTCCAACGGTGTGTCCGGTCCACGGCCCGCCCTGGTTTTTTTAATCAGGTCTGATAATTTATTTTCTTTAACTACAGTCACCACGGTAACATATGGTTTCTCCTATGCAAATATTCCTCCTTAACGTCGGTCGAATGACTGGGGTAGGCGGAGCCTAGGAGGGATCATGTGACCAGCTTTGCTGGGCTCTTTGCCATTTCCTGTTGGGGAAGAGAATATCCCACAAGTAAGGATGACGCCGTGGACCGGACACACCGTTGGAGAAAGTAATTTATCAGGTAAACATAAATTCTGTTTTTTCCTTTATAAGAGTCCCAACTTCTCTCAATTACGTCTTCCCTTTTTTCTGGAACAGTTTCTGAAGGAAAATGCCTCTACTATTGTTAGCCCTTTTTTATCTTTTCTAACCATATTACATTCTTTTGATGAATGGTTCTTCTGAAAGGAAATTTTTCCTGAATGCATGCTTATTTGTGTGTCACACACTGTCACCATCTGCTTTTCAACTCAAGTTTGTAAGCGCATTAAGGCTTAAAAGCTTATCAGCTGTATATCCAAGAGATGGAGGGAACTTGAGGCGGCCTACTCTGTGTGACTTTACCTGCCAAACCTTAATCTGTAGCTAACCCATTTATTAGGTTTTTAAATCAAATGTATTGTGTATATAGCTATACCAATTAAAATAAATGGAAATTTACTTCCATAAGGCAGGGAGAGTCCACGACTTCATTCCTTACTGTTGGCAAATAGAACACCTGGCCACCAGGAGGAGGCAAAGACACCCCAGCCAAAGGCTTAAATATCCCTCCCACTTCCCCTATTCCCCAGTCATTCTTTACCTTTCATCACTATAGGAGGTGGCAGAGAAGTGTCAGAAGATTTGGATAGTCCTGTAATGGGTATGTTCCCTTCAAGAAAGGACTGGAGTTTAAGTAATCATGTCAATCTCTAAGTTAGAGTATTAATGAAAGTTAGAGTCTGGAGATGCAGGGAAAGTTTTTATGCAAACCCATCCAGACTGTCGCTTAACAGCTCCTGAGCAATCCTTGAGGGTAAGACCGTTCTATATATACACTTTTTCTATTCCGGGTCACAGTGTGGCTCCTTTATACCTCGATAGGATCAAGGGTTAATATCTCCTTCAGGGAGATTTGAACAGCTAGGGGTTATTTACAACTGCTTTAATCTAAGAGTTTTTTTGGGCTCATAGACTGTGTGCTTTTGGCTTGGAACAAACAGGTTTAACCGGCGGCAGCTGTAGCTGTGGTTGCTGGATCAGCTACCTACTGGTGCGAAACTCTGTCGGAACTCATTGAGGTGGAGACTCCCCTCAAGGATTTTCAGGAGAGAATTAAGGCTCTTAGAATTACTAACTCCTTCATCTGTGACGTGAATATGCAGATTATTCGCCTAAATGCAAAGGCTTCTGGCTTTGTGGTCCTAGCCTGCCAGGCTCTCTGGTTGAAGTCTTGGTCTGCGGATATGACTTCTATATCCGGACTCCTTTCTCTTCCTTTCATAGGGAAGATTTTATTCGGTCCAGGGCTGGACTTTATTATTTCTACAGTTACCGGAGGGAAAGGTGCCTTCCTACCGCAGGATAAGAAATATAGGCCTAAGGGACAGCAATTGTCTAATTTTCGTTCTGACAAATCGCAACGACAGCAATCCTCATCCAAGTCCGAGCAGCCCAACTTGGAAGCCAGCTCTGTCCTGGAATAAGTCCAAACAGACTAGGAAGCCCACCGAGAACAAATCGGCATGAAGGGGTGGCCCCCGATACGGGATCGGTTAGAGTAGGGGACAGACTCTCTTTTTTCAGATGCTTGGTTCCAGGATGTACAGCATCCCTGGGTCCTGGAGGTTTTATCTCAAGGATACAGGATAGGATTCAAGTTTCATCCGCCCAGATTCAGATTCCTACTCTCCAGTCTGTCTACAAGACAAGAAAAGAGTGCCGCCTTAGGTTGCATACGGGATCTCTCCTCTCTAAGAATAATTGTCCCGGTACCTACAGCAGAAAGAGTTTTGGGGTTTTATTCAAACCTTTTTTCGTTGTTCCAAAGGAGGAGGGAACTTTTCGTCCAATTCTGGACCTAAAGTGCCAAATTTGAGTGTTCCCTTTTTCAAGACAATACGGTCAATTGTTCCTCTGGTTCAGGAAGGACAGTTTATGACCACCATATCCCTGAAGGATGCCTTTCTGGACCAGCGCTTCCAGTTCATAACTCTTCCGTTCGGCCTAGCTACTGCTCCAAGGATATTTACAAAGGTTCTGTGGGCTCTTCTAGCCGTTGCCAGAACACAGGGTATTGCAGTAGCTCCTTACCTGGACGATATCTTGGTGCAGGCACCATCTTTTTGTCTAACGGCAGAACATTGAGTTCCTTTTCAATCTTCTTTGATCACATGGATGGAAGATAAACTTGGAAAAGAGTTCTCTTACTCCAAGTAGTAGATCTGGGGCTCCTCCTTGGAGCCTCCATCTTGTTCTTAGTGTTTTGCATCAGGCTCCGTTTGAGCCTATGCATACTGTTGACATTAAATTGTTATCTTGGAAGGTTCTTTTTTTGCTGGCTATTGCTGATAAGGCAGTTTTACGTACTATATTAGGGTTCCTCCCTAAGGTGGTGTTGGACTGTAACATTAATCAAGAAATTGTTGTTCCTTTCTTGTGTCCTAATCCTCCTTCAGCGAAGAAACACTTGCTTCACAATCTAGATGTGGTTTTTGCCTTGAAGTTCTATCTTCAGGCTACTAAGGATTTCTGACAATCTTCCTCTTTGTCATCTATACGGGGAAGCTTAAGGGGCAAGAGGCTACTATGACTTCCCTATCTTTCTAGTTGAGGAGTGTCATCCGCTTAGCTTATGAGACAGCAGTGGCTTCCTCCTTGGCTTTTAAGAACAAAGCCTCTATGGATCAGATTTGTAAGGCGGCTACCTGGTCCTCCTCACACACTTTTTCTAAATTTTACAAGTTTGATGTGTTTGCTTCGGCTGAAGCAGCTATCGGGAGAAAAGTTTTGCAGGCTGTGGTGCCCTCAGAATAGGGTCCGCCTCTTTTTTTTGTTCCCTCCTGTTATTCATTGTGTCCTCTGGAGCTTGGGTATAGTTTTCCCAACAGTAAGGGATTAAGTCGTGGACTCTCCCTGCCTTATGGAAGGAAAACATAATTTATGCTTACCAGATAAATTCATTTCCTTCCTGGCAGGGAGAGTCCATGACCCCACCCGTAATTTATTTTTTATGGGCGGCTCCCTTTTTATATTATTTCTTCTGGCACCTTTTTATACCCTGATGTTTCTCCTACATTTCCTTGTTCCCTTCGGCAGAATGACTGGGGGATAGGGGAAGTTGGAGGGATATTTAAGCCTTTGGTTGGGGTGTGTCTGCCTCCTCCTGGTGGCCAGGTGTTGTATTTCCCAACAGTAAGGAATGAAGCCGTGGACTCTCCCTGCCAGGAAGGAAAGGAATTTATCTGGTAAGCATAAATTATGTTTTTAATTTACTTCCCTCAATGGAAGTCCCTACCAGCCCCAATCTCGCCTTGGTTGTTTTGCGATATATGGTTTTCAAATAGTGGCATAAGCTTTCACATAATTGGGTCAATGGCGCTTCTTAATCGATTCAACTCTCAATAGTGCAGTACAGCCAATGTATGCTTATGCACTAAATTAAAATTACTCAGAGTTCAAATCTTCCTTATTAAGAAACGGCATCCATTAATCGATATATAAACTAATACCCATATTCCTCTGTTAGTACTTACCATTTAGTGCATAATTCTATTTTCAAGTTTTGCCTGGGACAGTCTCTGGCACCAATCTTCACTGGCTCCTCATTCTTCCTTGCCATTCTGTTACTGGTCTTTTACAGCCTTATCTGATGCACATTCCAGGCTTTGGAGGGTGATATCCTTGTACTTCCCCAACATATGCAGAGTTTACAATTTCCCTGTCCCTTGCATCATGTGACAACTATCAGCCAATCACAGACTTATATGTTTATACTGTGAGCATGTGTAACATGTCTAGTAGGAGATGGTGCCAGAGAAAGTGTGCACATCAAAAAAAAAAATATTTTACTGTCTCTAAATTCTTCAAAGTAAAGGGCTGTTTTATCCTTCAGTAAATTCGATAATCTGTAAAGATTATTGTCCCAACACCATTTGTCTGTCTCCCCAAATATAATTAATTAGGCAGTAAACAACTTGAGATTTGATATCAAAAGTTAATGCATAATGAGACAACTTTGCAATATACTTTCATTTGTTTTTATTTTTACCCTTTTTCATGTAATTCATCAAAATTGAGGATTTTTTTTAATTCTCAGATAGCTTGAAATGCACCCTTTTGACTTCTCAAGTCTAACTCTGCTACATGTCTTTCCTTAATTGGCTTTAACTGTCAATAACTCCACAAAAGTAATTTACACTAACATTATGACCATGGCTAGTCTTGTTGCCTGCTGGCTCAAGCCCAGATTAGTTTCTCCAAATAAGACAAAAAGTGGGTGCAGTTTGGTCATTCAAAAAGAATTGCTGTATAAGGATCCTTATTTGTTATAAAACATTTATACTTGGCTTATATATTATTCTATAGCAGCACAAGAGAAATGTCTTGTAATTACAAAGTGTTTACTGTCCATTTAAAGGGACAGTCTAGGCCAAAATAAACTTTCATGATTCAGATAGAGCATGTAATTTTAAACAATTTTCCAATTTACTTTTATCACCAATTTTGCTTTGTTCTTTTTCATTCTTAGTTGAAAGCTTAACCTAGGAGGTTCATATGCTAATTTCTTAGACCTTGAAGCCCACCTCTTTTCAGATTGCATTTTACGTTTTTCACCACTAGAGGGTGTTAGTTCACGTATTTCATATAGATAACACTGTGCTCGTGCACGTGAAGTTATCTGGGAGCAGGCACTGATTGGCTAGACTGCAAGTCTGTCAAAAGAACTGAAAAAAGGGGCAGTTTGCAGAGGCTTAGATACAAGATAATCACAGAGGTTAAAAGTATATTATTATAACTGTGTTGGTTATGCAAAACTGGGGAATGGGTAATAAAGGGATTATCTATCTTTTAAAACAATAAAAATTCTGGTGTAGACTGTCCCTTTAACCGTTTCTAAAACTTTAGGGACTGGGGTTGGCATGGTTACTTGGAACTTATATTTGCTCTGATGGTTATAATGTTTGTCAAGTTGAGAGGGGATGTCTGATGATAATGCATAATAAGAGTCATAATAATAGTCAGTAATTTTCAATATAAACCCAGCAGGTGGTATTGTTACATGCCAACTCATGTATTGAGATATTTGTGCTGATTTATATTATAATTACATGTAGGGAATCAACAGACCAACCACATGTTTGGATGCATAGAGAACCTGAGCTACCAGTGTCACTTTTTATGTACCCAAGTATCTAAGAAAACGTAATGTGTATCAAGTTATTTCGTATGAGCTCATTTCCCCCTCCAAAAAAAAGTAATAGACAACTAACCAAATTAGGCATTTTTCATGAAAAACAAAAACAACTTCTATGCCACAATCGAGATGCAAAACGGTAAACGTGGCTTACTTATTAATTCTACTGTCTTTGCTTAGTAAGCTGGCATTCTGTTAGTCGCTTTCGTTAGTGAGAGCTATTGTTATCCCTCTAGTCAGCCATGTTCCAAGTGTCATTTTCCAATCCTGTCAGGGTAAGCAAGATAAGAAAAAGGCTATGACCACAATTATTAAAACACAAACCTTTTATTATTTAGTATCATTGTAAAAATAAAGAGTAAGCATAGAATATAAACGTTACTACATAATAATCATGTCTTACTCAATAGTGTGATGCATTTCAGCTATTGCATCGTATTCACGTTTAGTGAGTAAGGGAGCGCCTTATCCAAGACACTTGATAAGTACTTCTTACATTATAAGCTTTGTGTTTTAGATATATTTTGCTGTTTAGAGGTTTGTGTAATTATGTGGATCCCTGAATATATAATTTGGCTTTGCGTCCAACAATACAAAGTTTAGATTTTGTTTTATAGCTAGTTATATGTCTAGGATGTTTTTTGGAGTTAACCTTGTATCTGCATATCATACATTAATGTAAGGTTGGAAAGCAAAGTGTTGTGGGTATTACAGATAGCTTATTGACTGCAGCTATAAAAAAAAGCCTGTTTGTCTGGGTAGATAACATAACTGTCGAAATTTAATAAAACTATGATATATTAGTGTAATTTTGTAATAACTTAGCTCTCAATTCTCCTCTTTGTTAAACTACTACAGCTTTAAAGGGACATTTAAATATGTTTTTATTTATGCGTAATAATTTATACATTGCATTGCATACAGTCCTTGTACAAAAGATATTTTAAAAGTCTTTAAAACTTTTTCTTTCATGTAATTAGCAAGAGTCCATGAGCTAGTGACGTATGGGATATACATTCCTACCAGGAGGGGCAAAGTTTCCCAAACCTCAAAATGCCTATAAATACACCCCTCACCACACCCACAATTCAGTTTTTACAAACTTTGCCTCCGATGGAGGTGGTGAAGTAAGTTTGTGCTAGATTCTACGTTGATATGCGCTCCGCAGCAAGTTGGAGCCCGGTTTTCCTCTCAGCGTGCAGTGAATGTCAGAGGGATGTGAGGAGAGTATTGCCTATTTGAATGCAGTGATCTCCTTCTACGGGGTCTATTTCATAGGTTCTCTGTTATCGGTCGTAGAGATTCATCTCTTACCTCCCTTTTCAGATCGACGATATACTCTTATATATACCATTACCTCTGCTGATTCTCGTTTCAGTACTGGTTTGGCTTTCTACAAACATGTAGATGAGTGTCCTGGGGTAAGTAAATCTTATTTTCTGTGACACTCTAAGCTATGGTTGGGCACTTTGTTTATAAAGTTCTAAATATATGTATTCAAACATTTATTTGCCTTGACTCAGAATGTTCAACATTCCTTATTTTTCAGACAGTCAGTTTCATATTTGGGATAATGCACTTGAATTAATCATTTTTTTCTTACCTTCAAAAATGTGACTCTTTTTTTCCCTGTGGGCTGTTAGGCTCGCGGGGGCTGAAAATGCTTCATTTTATTGCGTCATTCTTGGCGCTGACTTTTTTGGCGCAAAAAAATTCTTTTCCGTTTCCGGCGTCATACGTGTCGCCGGAAGTTGCGTCATTTTTTGACGTTATTTTGCGCCAAAAATGTCGGCGTTCCGGATGTGGCGTCATTTTTGGCGCCAAAAGCATTTAGGCGCCAAATAATGTGGGCGTCTGATTTGGCGCTAAAAAATATGGGCGTCGCTTTTGTCTCCACATTATTTCAGTCTCATTTTTTTTTTCATTGCTTCTGGTTGCTAGAAGCTTGTTCTATGGCATTTTTTCCCATTCCTGAAACTGTCATTTAAGGAATTTGATCAATTCTGCTTTATATGTTGTTTTTTCTCTTACATATTGCAAGATGTCTCACGTTGCATCTGAGTCAGAAGATACTACAGGAAAATCGCTGTCTAGTGCTGGATCTACCAAAGCTAAGTGTATCTGCTGTAAACTTTTGGTAGCTATTCCTCCGGCTGTTGTTTGTATTAATTGTCATGACAAACTTGTTAATGCAGATAATATTTCCTTTAGTAAAGTACCATTGCCTGTTACAGTTCCTTCAACATCTAAGGTGCAGAATGTTCCTGATAACATAAGAGATTTTGTTTCTGAATCCATAAAGAAGGCTATGTCTGTTATTTCTCCTTCTAGTAAACGTAAAAAATCTTTTAAAACTTCTCTCCCTACAGATGAATTTTTAAATGAACATCATCATTCTGATTCTGATGACTCTTCTGGTTCAGAGGATTCTGTCTCAGAGATTGATGCTGATAAATCTTCATATTTATTTAAAATGGAATTTATTCGTTCTTTACTTAAAGAAGTACTAATTGCTTTAGAAATAGAGGATTCTGGTCCTCTTGATACTAATTCTAAACGTTTAGATAAGGTATTTAAATCTCCTGTGGTTATTCCAGAAGTTTTTCCTGTTCCTAATGCTATTTCTGCAGTAATTTCCAAAGAATGGGATAAATTGGGTAATTCATTTACTCCTTCTAAACGTTTTAAGCAATTATATCCTGTGCCGTCTGACAGATTAGAATTTTGGGACAAAATCCCTAAAGTTGATGGGGCTATTTCTACCCTTGCTAAACGTACTACTATTCCTACGTCAGATGGTACTTCGTTTAAGGATCCTTTAGATAGGAAAATTGAATCCTTTCTAAGAAAAGCTTATCTGTGTTCAGGTAATCTTCTTAGACCTGCTATATCATTGGCTGATGTTGCTGCAGCTTCAACTTTTTGGTTGGAAACTTTAGCGCAACAAGTAACAGATCATGATTCTCATGATATTATTATTCTTCTTCAGCATGCTAATAATTTTATCTGTGATGCCATTTTTGATATTATCAGAGTTGATGTCAGGTTTATGTCTCTAGCTATTTTAGCTAGAAGAGCTTTATGGCTTAAGACTTGGAATGCTGATATGGCTTCTAAATCAACTCTACTTTCCATTTCTTTCCAGGGTAACAAATTATTTGGTTCTCAGTTGGATTCTATTATCTCAACTGTTACTGGTGGGAAAGGAACTTTTTTACCACTGGATAAAAAATCTAAGGGTAAAAACAGGGCTAATAATCGTTTTCGTTCCTTTCGTTTCAACAAAGAACAAAAGCCTAATCCTTCATCCTCAGGAGCAGTTTCAGTTTGGAAACCATCTCCGGTCTGGAATAAATCCAAGCCTGCTAGAAAGGCAAAGCCTGCTTCTAAGTCCACATGAAGGTGCGGCCCTCATTCCAGCTCAGCTGGTAGGGGGCAGGTCGGAACAGGGGATGGGGTTTTATTCAAATCTCTTCATTGTACCAAAGAAGGAGAATTCCTTCAGACCAGTTCTGGATCTAAAAATATTGAATCGTTATGTAAGGATACCAACGTTCAAGATGGTAACTGTAAGGACTATCTTGCCTTTTGTTCAGCAAGGGCATTATATGTCCACAATAGATTTACAGGATGCTTATCTGCATATTCCGATTCATCCAGATCATTATCAGTTCCTGAGATTCTCTTTTCTGGACAAGCATTACCAGTTTGTGGCTCTGCCATTTGGCCTAGCTACAGCTCCAAGAATTTTTACAAAAGTTCTCGGTGCCCTTCTGTCTGTAATCAGAGAACAGGGTATTGTGGTATTTCCTTATTTGGACGATATCTTGGTACTTGCTCAGTCTTTACATTTAGCAGAATCTCATACGAATCGACTTGTGTTGTTTCTTCAAGATCATGGTTGGAGGATCAATTTACCAAAAAGTTCATTGATTCCTCAGACAAGGGTAACTTTTCTGGGTTTCCAGATAGATTCAGTGTCCATGACTCTGTCTTTAACAGACAAGAGACGTCTAAAATTGATTTCAGCTTGTCGAAACCTTCAGTCACAATCATTCCCTTCGGTAGCCTTATGCATGGAAATTCTAGGTCTTATGACTGCTGCATCGGACGCGATCCCCTTTGCTCGTTTTCACATGCAACCTCTTCAGCTCTGTATGCTGAATCAATGGTGCAAGGATTACACAAAGATATCTCAATTAATATCTTTAAAACCGATTGTTCGACACTCTCTAACGTGGTGGACCGATCACCATCGTTTAATTCAGGGGGCTTCTTTTGTGCTTCCGACCTGGACTGTAATTTCAACAGATGCAAGTCTCACAGGTTGGGGAGCTGTGTGGGGATCTCTGACGGCACAAGGAGTTTGGGAATCTCAGGAGGTGAGATTACCGATCAATATTTTGGAACTCCGTGCAATTTTCAGAGCTCTTCAGTTTTGGCCTCTTCTGAAGAGAGAATCGTTCATTTGTTTTCACACAGACAATGTCACAACTGTGGCATACATCAATCATCAAGGAGGGACTCACAGTCCTCTGGCTATGAAAGAAGTATCTCGAATTTTGGTTTGGGCGGAATCCAGCTCCTGTCTAATCTCTGCGGTTCATATCCCAGGTATAGACAATTGGGAAGCGGATTATCTCAGTCGCCAAACGTTGCATCCGGGCGAATGGTCTCTTCACCCAGAGGTATTTCTTCAGATTGTTCAAATGTGGGAACTTCCAGAAATAGATCTGATGGCGTCTCATCTAAACAAGAAACTTCCCAGGTATCTGTCCAGATCCCGGGATCCTCAGGCGGAGGCAGTGGATGCATTATCACTTCCTTGGAAGTATCATCCTGCTTATATCTTTCCGCCTCTAGTTCTTCTTCCAAGAGTAATCTCCAAGATTCTGAAGGAATGCTAGTTTGTTCTGCTGGTAGCTCCGGCATGGCCTCACAGGTTTTGGTATGCGGATCTTGTCCGGATGGCCTCTTGCCAACCGTGGACTCTTCCGTTAAGACCAGACCTTCTGTCTCAAGGTCCTTTTTTCCATCAGGATCTGAAATCCTTAAATTTAAAGGTATGGAGATTGAACGCTTGATTCTTGGTCAAAGAGGTTTCTCTGACTCTGTGATTAATACTATGTTACAGGCTCGTAAATCTGTATCTAGAGAGATATATTATAGAGTCTGGAAGACTTATATTTCTTGGTGTCTTTCTCATAATTTTTCTTGGCATTCTTTTAGAATACCGAGAATTTTACAGTTTCTTCAGGATGGTTTAGATAAGGGTTTGTCCGCAAGTTCCTTGAAAGGTCAAATCTCTGCTCTTTCTGTTCTTTTTCACAGAAAGATTGCTATTCTTCCTGATATTCATTGTTTTGTACAAGCTTTGCTTCGTATAAAACCTGTCATTAAGTCAATTTCTCCTCCTTGGAGTTTGAATTTGGTTCTGGGAGCTCTTCAAGCTCCTCCGTT
This sequence comes from Bombina bombina, assembly GCF_027579735.1. Classification (NCBI taxonomy): domain Eukaryota; kingdom Metazoa; phylum Chordata; class Amphibia; order Anura; family Bombinatoridae; genus Bombina; species Bombina bombina. The sequence goes on along the minus strand of NC_069501.1, from coordinate 362,196,255 downwards.
TGAACCTATGCATTCATTGGACATTAAATTACTTTCTTGGAAAGTTTTGTTCCTTTTGGCCATCTCTTCTGCCAGAAGAGTTTCTGAATTATCTGCTCTTTCTTGTGAGTCTCCTTTTCTGATTTTTCATCAGGATAAGGCGGTGTTGCGAACTTCTTTTGAATTTTTACCTAAAGTTGTGAATTCCAACAACATTAGTAGAGAAATTGTGGTTCCTTCATTATGTCCTAATCCTAAGAATTCTAAGGAGAAATCGTTGCATTCTTTGGATGTTGTTAGAGCTTTGAAATATTATGTTGAAGCTACTAAGTCTTTCCGAAAGACTTCTAGTCTATTTGTTATTTTTTCCGGTGCTAGAAAAGGCCAGAAAGCTTCTGCAATTTCTTTGGCATCTTGGTTGAAATCTTTAATTCATCTTGCCTATGTTGAGTCGGGTAAAACTCTGCCTCAGAGGATTACAGCTCATTCTACTAGGTCAGTTTCTACTTCCTGGGCGTTTAGGAATGAAGCTTCGGTTGATCAGATTTGCAAAGCAGCAACTTGGTCCTCTTTGCATACTTTTACTAAATTCTACCATTTTGATGTATTTTCTTCTTCTGAAGCAGTTTTTGGTAGAAAAGTACTTCAGGCAGCGGTTTCAGTTTGAATCTTCTGCTTATGTTTTTCATTAAACTTTATTTTGGGTGTGGATTATTTTCAGCAGGAATTGGCTTTCTTTATTTTATCCCTCCCTCTCTAGTGACTCTTGTGTGGAAAGATCCACATCTTGGGTAATCATTATCCCATACGTCACTAGCTCATGGACTCTTGCTAATTACATTACAGAAAACATAATTTATGTAAGAACTTACCTGATAAATTCATTTCTTTCATATTAGCAAGAGTCCATGAGGCCCGCCCTTTTTTTGTGGTGGTTATGATTTTGTATAAAGCACAATTATTCCAATTCCTTATTTTATATGCTTTCGCACTTTTTTATCACCCCACTTCTTGGCTATTCGTTAAACTGAATTGTGGGTGTGGTGAGGGGTGTATTTATAGGCATTTTGAGGTTTGGGAAACTTTGCCCCTCCTGGTAGGAATGTATATCCCATACGTCACTAGCTCATGGACTCTTGCTAATATGAAAGAAATGAATTTATCAGGTAAGTTCTTACATAAATTATGTTTTTTATTTTTAATTTGCATTTTTTACAGTCCTTGTATACACCCCTCTTAAAAAGTCTCTTTAATGTTGTGTATCTTGCTTCCTTTGTTGTGACCAATTAGGGGGACACATGAACGAGCTCCTGCACATATCAACTAAATCAACTAATAATTTTGCTGCGTGTTGGAAAAGCATGCAGAATAAATAATAATAATGTCCCTTTAATTGTGTTTTCCTACCTTAATGGGGTATTGTACTTAAATGTTTTCACGTCATTCATATGAAAAATCAGCATTTAAGTATTAAAAATGTTTGTTCTGAAAAAATATTGATACAGCAGTATTTATTGTGTATGGTCTAATACTGATCAGTTATGTTGGAGAGTTGCACTTGACCACCTGTTACAAAACTTATTAGAAAACAATGGTTTATTTACATGCATCTTTCAAAAAAATAAACTGATTCAAATGCCCTCTCTTAAATGAAACTGACTAAAATGCCACTTGAATTATTCTATTAATGTAAGGACAAAGAAATCAAGCTTAAGGTCTATCTCGGTTTTAAAAATAGCTATATTTGAGATGTTAAAGTTATTAATACATTAACTCTTTTTTTTAGACTAAATATTATTATTATTTAACTATATTTTCATTATTTAATCAACAACAGTAATATTATGCATGTTGGTAAAAATGAGATTTGTGTGTGTTAATATGATGTTGTACCCTGCAGTAGCACCACCCTCCCTCCTACTCCCAACATTCCAGACACAGTTGAGACTGTTAGCAAAAAGAGTGGTCAGGTGGCCATGACTGTCGTTTTACCATTAAAGGGATATGAAAACAAAACATTTTCTTTCATGATTCAGATAGAGCATGCAATTTTAAACAACTTTTCCATTTACATCAATTAGCAAATTTGCTTAATTCCTTTGCTAATCTTTTTTTGAAGGAGCAGCATTACACTACAGGAAGCTAGCTGAACACACTGGGTGAACCAATGAAAATTGGTATATATATGCAGCCATCAATCTAGGTTGTCTTTTCAACAAAAGATACTAAGCGTACAAAGCAAATTAGATAATAGACGTACATTGGAAAGTTGTTTAAAATTGTTCTCTTGGTACTTTGTTGAAATCTAAACAGAGGTAGGCTAAAATGCTAATTTCTAAGCCCTTTAAGACCGCCTCTTATCTCAATGCATTTTGACAGTTTTTCACAGCTAGAGGGCGTCAATTCATATGTGCCATATAGACAACAGTGTGCTCAATCCCGTGGAGTTATTTGAGTCAGCACTGATTGGCTACAATGCAAGTCTGTCAAAAGAACTAAAATAAGGGGGCAGTCTGCAGAGGCTTAGATACAAGGTAATTACAAAGGTAAAAAGTATATTAATATAACTGTGTTGGTTATGCAAAACTGGGGAATGGGTAATAAAGGGATTAGCTATCTTTTTAAACAATACACATTTTGGAGTAGACTGTCAATTTTTATATAATTTTTTTGTGTTTCATGTCCCTTTAATATTGTAAGGTGAGATTTAGGCTTCTAAATAACATTTTTTTTTTCCTTTTCAATGTCCCTTCAAATGTAGAATTACCCTGCCATCAGTGTCTCCTAAATATACCTCTGTCAATGTGAATATCCTGCTTTCATTACAAACAAAGCACTTAGTACTCCATTGTTGCCGTGCCTTTATATGTCACTCTAAATCAGCGTTTCCACAAATGTAAATAAATACCCTTGTTTTGTCTCTTTTAAATCCTCTTGCAGGATGAGTCCCTTCAACGCTTGCAGAAGGAATCGGAAATTCTTCAAAGAACATATGCACACTACTTTGATCTAACTATTATAAACAACGAGATTGATGAAACGATTAGGCATCTGGAGGAAGCCATTGAGCTTGTATGCACAGCACCGCAATGGGTTCCAGTGTCCTGGGTCTATTAGACCATTTTCAAGATAACTGTCAATGTTTTACTACGTTAAAACACCTTGTGCAGTACTTGGAGAAACAAACCTCTATTGTTGACATTGTCAACTTTTCCTGGCCCCTAAAGACTACCTATATGTAGTGTGACCTAAATTTATAATTATTGTCATGTCCTTATAGATGGGAAGGAAAACAGAGCAAATTTTTATGTTTATTTAAAGAGACAGTATCTTTTCTTATACTTTTTCCTCCTATATTGCATTATAAAGTACCTTTTTTAAAACATATACATTATTCAGTCCTTTTGGAATGTTATATTTTTGGAAATTGTATCTTTTTTGTTTCAAAGGCCTCTTAAAACTGCACAAATGATATGCTGCTTTCTATAATCTATTTTAATAATGGGGTAATTGAATTACTAATATACTAGGGTTACAACATTACATTCTTTTTAGCATCTTAGTTCAATAATTTGATTTATAACACTAATTTATTTAAACAATTTATCATATGTCTGTTGATAGAGGGAATTCCACATGTTCTAACGGCCTTGTTCACTTTAGAAGACTTACTTTATAAAGTTAATGTTTACTGCATACATTTTTGATACTGTCTCTTTGAAGAAATCTGTAAACAATATAGAGATTTTAAATTGGGTCTTAATGCATGTGGGCAGTCGCAAGCGTTTATACTATTGGTGTATCTGTGTTGAACAAAACTGTAACCTACTTACAGAAACATACATTCCGTTCATGGGAAACTGTACCTGAGGGAATTAAATACAAATATTGTAACCAAGTTGTAAACCTATGCACATCCCTTGCATTTTGGGCAACTTTATAAAGAAAAAAAGAAACCAATTTTTATTATTAATCATGTAGTGAAATGTGTTTGTAATTTTGTCTCAATTTAATTTGTTGTAAATGGGAGGGTAATGACTGATTTTACCATTTCAGATATGTGTTGTCCGAGAGTATTAACATTCTAAATAAGGAATGTGTGTATGTGTGTGTGTATATATGTATATTTACACACAAACACGCATATATAATTGTTTAAAAATGCACACAGTTTAAGAGTACTTTATGGACTTCTCTTAAATAAATATTCCATAATCTCAAACAATCCTGTAAATCTTCAGCAAAATACAAATGGACTATAATCTGACCAATATTTTATTTTAATTTTATTTTTAAATATACTTCCTTTTATGTGTTTAACAATTATATGTCTTTGGGTCATTCATTTATTCACCAGTTTGGTAATATGGCTGGGGAATACATTTTAATTATAATGGCACAGTGGATGATTGTATATTTAGATGTCAAATGTTTTCCTTTTTTTTTTTTATTTACTGTTGTTTAGACGTTCTTTGGAGATTTGTACCCCAATCTTCTCATTTCCATTGTCTTAATAGTCATTTTGTAAAGCACAAGTATAACGAGGCCTAGTGCCACCATCATCTAAGTAATAGCCTTAACTGATTCAAAGAAAATAAAGATTAAGATAATGATAGACCATTTTCTAATTAATAGCCAGTTACAAGCAAATTTGTATCCAAATTCTTACTTCACTTTTCAAGACATAGGAATGATTCCAGGATATCACAATAAATTAAAAATTTGAGACATGATTGCAGCTAAATTAATTTAATGCCAAGTGACAAAATCAAATCCTTTTTGAGAAAATTACTTGCTCTGATCTGTCCTTCCAAGAGGAAGGGTAGAACTAAAAATTCAGAAAGGTTATTAACTGTGGTGTTGAAGTTAATTACGAAATAATCTAAAAATGTCTATGATAAATATCCTGAGAAATCACTATGGCCCCTAGACAAACTCTGGCTAGCACTCAATCGTCACTATATATAATTTCATAAATGTGAATACGTTCTGCAGTTTTAAAGATCTTGTATAAAACTATAGCTTTCTGTATTTATTTCCTATGAACATTTTGTACATTGTTTTTGTTTACACTGAGAGCCTTTTTGTGTATTTTGATTTAATAATGAACTTCACTAGTGTGATGGGACAAGAGAATTGCACGCAGTCTGAGGAAATACATCACATCTTAGGCTAAAATCAGAAAGCTTTTTTTATTCCCTGAAATTGGTCGGTACAGTTTGAAGGAACATTAAAATCAAAAAATGAATTTCACATAAAATGTTACATTAAATTTGCAGTGATTTGTTTAATATATATCTTTTTTTTTTTGCATTTCATTTAATTTCATTTTAAAAATTATGATATTACCGCTCCCTCAAAGTGACTGGAGTGTATCTTGCAGGATTCAGGATCTTTACCCTACAAAATTCTAAACAGTTGTTGCTTAATTATTGCTGGAGCTCACGTATATACAGTATCTTAGACACAGTAAGCAATATAAGATAACCAGTACTCAAAAATCTAAGGGGTGTATCCTGTAGACTGCAAACAAATCTAATTTTGCAATGCAGCAGCTGATTAAGCTATAAACATGTAAAAGATTGACTTTAATGTTTCTTTTAAGTTGAAATTTTAAAGTCATATTTTATCAAGGCCATTATACCATAGAAGTATATTGGTAGCATTTTTTTTTATCAATCGTTCAAAGCCACACTCAATAAAAACATTCCCTATTTGTTTAATCACATTCAAAAGAAACAAATTAATGATGTGCTCTCAGAATCTGGTGAATCTAGGTTACTGTATTTTGTGAATACAAATAAATCATGATAGCATTTTTTTATTTTATGTTTTACCAGAGCCTGTCTTGAGAACACAATTATCTCTCAATGAAATTATCAATCTACTTAAGCCAAGGAGCAAATATTTTTATGTTGTGTCATATTATATGAGCCAAGCGCAAGCCTGTAATTTTACCTTACCTAGAAAACCAATAAAGAGAAGGTCTTTATAGAAGAATGGTTCTTTTCTGTTAAACAGTGGTATGCCTAAAATGAATTTTCTGGTGCCCATTTTTACTTTTGCAAGATCACTGTACAATTTAATGCATACTGAAAAAGGACAATTATCCTAGTGCAACATATTTCATTTTGCTCAAGGATGTTTAGTAAAACAAGTTGCCTGGCAAGAGTAATAAAAATGACAAAATCCAACTGCAGAATGAGTTTTCAAATCTGTTTCCCTCTTCAATAGTTATTTCACATTGTAGTTCTTGTTCTTTAAAAACTGTTATATTTGTCATTTTCAATGAGCTTTGGAGGTGCACAAATTACCATGACTGAAGGTTGTCTTCAAATGGTAGCTTTTTTGCAAATGTGTTTTTTTTAATGTAATTATTTGAAAGGCAAAAAAAGGGCCTGTTAAACTGTTTGTTCAACAACTTCTTATAGTTGTGAACTATAAGAAAAGCCTTTTTTCTGACAATTATGGTACTTTGTAATCTAAGCACTCTAAAGAAAAAACAGACATCCTTTATATAGTCGTGGTCTCTTAGTAGCTCATTGAAATGATCTTACAATGAACTGAAGATGAAATGCCTCTCTAAGTGTACAATCTTAAAATAAAAGTCTTGAATATATTTTTTCATATTGCATTGTCTAAGATTACAACCTCCTCTCAGCACATGTTGAGTGGAGAGGTTATTGGTGCTAGAAAAACATAATTTTTACATACTGTTTCTAAACAAATCTTATTTAAAAGGACAATGTCAACTTTTTAGCTTCCTAATCTTGTTAAACAATATGCTGCATTGATATTTATCCATTGTATAGCAACATATAAGCACATTTAAATTATTTGATCTAAATATAGATTATTTTTATTCAGCATTGTTATAATTGCTTGTGAACACACATTAATGCATGTGAGGGCGTATCATTACATTTGTCCATATAGAAATAGAAATCCTGCTTCTTCAGAGATAATTTCAGGATTTTTTATTTTTTTTAATACTTTCGTTTAAATATTTAACATTATCATTGGACATTATTAAGTCACTCTCTGTATTCTGCCACACTCTTAAAATACTTAATTTTAAATATGAATTCTAGTCATCATGGTTTGAAGTATTATATTGATAAATCCCGCCAAATATTTGCATGAATACGTTATGCAATGAATTGGCAATATGTGACAAATTTGCAACTGAGCTATATGCTGTTATAAACAAAGCTGACACTGTCATTTTTGTAAGATCGGTAAACAACTGAAAAACAGGTACTAGATATTTGTAAATTGTTATCCCTGTACACCTTTTTTTCTGTACGTTGCTGTCTTAAAAAGAAAAAGTGGTGATGTATATTGATTGCATACTGTGAATGTAGATTGTCAAAAATATTCTATAGATATAGTGCACCTCCCAGTCAGAATTAGTTACTTGGTCTCAGGAAATACACAAAGCACAGTCAGAATGAAACATTGGAATGTCTTGTATATTAACTGGTTAAATACTGGGGGGGGGGGAGATGAAATTCAGTGGAGACTTGTATAGTAAAGTATAAAATATCCCACTGTAGAGCCTTTACATTGGGTTATGTAATTGTAACATATTCAACAGCCCTTTTTGGTACCATAACTCATTTGGAGCCTAAGCATATTGTTCTGAGTGTGGTTGATAAAAAATGTTAAACCTCATGTATGTGGTTCTATACCTGCTTGCACCTTTGTCTTTATAGTGCAGACACAACAGAGAAAACTTTAATTTCTTTATGGGCGATACTAGCTTACATAATGTAACATATTCATATAAGTATCAATTGTCATACTTCAAAGAACGTGCCCATAGGCTACATTGGAGGCAACTGAATAGTCCCACTTAGCAACATAGCAATTCAATAAAGTAAAACATTATGATGTTTCGGTGTCATTTATTATCTCTTTCTTACAATGTTTAATTATTTATCTTTTTTTTTTTTTTTTTTTTTTTTTTTTTTTACAATGTTCGATTCAAATATATAAAAATATGTTTCTCGTTAATCTAGAGAATGAATTTGTTTCCAAAACGTTTACTTTCTTTTCCTTGCCACAGCAAACATAATTTATACTTATTAGTGGTTAGATAACTAGTCTTTATGTACCAGTTTGCTATAATTAAATAGATAAGAAAGTCAAAATGAAACTTGCATGATTCAGATAGAGCATGTCATGTTAAGACACGTTTAAATTCACTTCTATTTTCAAATGCACTTCGCTCTCTGAAAAAAAATATATGCACATATTCTCACTAGTACCAGCTAGCTGCTGATTGGTGCTGCACACATTTGTCTCTTGTGTTTGGCTAACTAGACGTGTTAAGCATGCTGTCAGTAGTGCATTGATGTTCATTCAGTGAAGGATAACAAGAGAACAAAGCAAATTTCCTTCTTAATATGAGGAGAGCTTCATTCCTTGTGGGAAATACAGAACCTGGCCACCAGGAGAAGGCAAAGACATCCCCAGCCAAAGGCTTAAATACCCTCCCCCACTTCCCTCATATCCCAGTCATTCTTTGCCTTTCGTCACAGGAGGTTGGCAGAGAATTGTCAGAAGATACGGAGTAGTTCCTTATGAAGGGTATCTATCCTTTGAAATGGGACTGGAGTTTTAAGAAGTCTTGTCAACCTCTCAGTGAGAGCATTGACGAAAGTTAGGGTCTGAAGATGCAGGAAGAGTCTTTCTGCAAAACCATCCAGACTCGTATTAACAGCTCCTAAGCAATCAGTGTTGACGGGTTTTACTGCCTGCTTTCATCACTCAAGTCCATGTCAGGAGCGATGCTACAAGACTGTCACACTTGAGAGGCTGTGATTCTGTTCCACAGCATAGATTCCGGTAAGATCGTTTCATTTTTACACATATGGTAATACTAGATGACAGGGTCACAGTGTGGCTCCTTTTATCTGTATGTAATCAAGGGTTATTATCTCCTGAGGGGGGGTTATTGAACAGTGGGGTTTAATCTCATACATTTTTATTTGATTATACTGCGTTGTGTGAGATGTTTTCTGAGGCTCATAGGCTGAGATTGTAACATACAGGTTAATTTCACTTTGGAGCTGCGCAGCTTACAAGCTTGGCACACTTCTCCTTAGAAGAGGTGGTCCTAAGTTGCACTCCATGTGACCAGGTGTGGTCGTAGTTTCACTTCCTACTTTCTGACTGTGACTGGTTATCAGAGAGAAGCGGCTTACTCTGTGTGCCTGGGTCATAGGAAGTGGTGAGTGCCCCAGCCATTGGGGGTATAAAGGTTCCATTTTTATATTTTATATAACGCTTGTTTTTGCTATATTAGGACAAAGCCCATAGCTATGGAGGACTCTGACGTTTTAGAGGGTACTCCCTCTATACCTAAGACATGCCTGTTTATATTGTGAGGTATTCCCGCCCTCTCAATTATGTTCCACATTCCTAGAAAAGGTGATTATGTCAAAAAAGGTAAACATGTTTGATACCACTGAGCCTTCCACCTCTGAGGGGTCCCCGTCCCGTGAGGTGTGCACCCTGCTTTCATCTCCTAATACACATGCACTTTCTGATCCTTCATCTGGAGGAGGCCTTTTATCTCCAGACTTCACTGCGCAGTTACAGACAGCAGTATCTGCAGCCATTAGGGCTTTACCTCGCCCTGCTAAGCGCAAGCGAAAGGTCAAATATTGCTATCCTTCCCAGGGGTCATTATCTAGTTTATTGGATATAGCTGATAGATGGTTATCTGATGATGAAACTCTTTCTGATACTTCAGAGTATGAACTTTCTGGGCCTGAATCAGCTGTCTTTAAGCCTACGATTGCGGAGGAACCAGATTTTTTATATAAGATGGAGCACTTGCGCTTTCTCTTGAAGGAAGTTCTGGCTACCTTAGAGGTTCCAGAGGCTAAACTGCCTGAAGAACCTTTAATTCCTAAACTGGATAGAGTTTACGAAGACAGGGTTGTTCCTCAGGCTTTCCCTGTTCCTGTAAAGGTGACAAACATTATTAAGAACGAATGGGAGAGGATTGGTTCTTCCTTCACTGCTCTAGTTGAATGAACATTAGTCTTCTGAGGAGGCTTGTGTCCAGCTGTCTCATAAGCTAAGCGAATAATGATCCACAACCAAAAAAGATAAGGAAGTGGACGAGGCCTTCTGTCCCTTATGATTCCCAGAATAGACAACAAACAAAGAAGAAAACTGTCTAAACTCTTTCGTAGCCTGAAGATAGAACTTCAAGGCCTCTTATGCAGTAAAACAGATAGGACCAAAATATGTCCCTTAAGGGAACAAGCAGAAAAGCCCTCAAGAAAGGTCAAATATTGCTATCCTTCCCAGGGGTCATTATCTAGTTTATTGGATATAGCTGATAGATGGTTATCTGATGATGAAGCTCTTTCTGATACTTCAGAGTATGAACTTTCTGGGCCTGAATCGGCTGTCTTTAAGCCTACGATTGCGGAGGAACCAGATTTTTATATAAGATGGAGCACTTGCGCTTTCTCTTGAAGGAAGTTCTGGCTACCTTAGAGGTTCCAGAGGCTAAACTGCCTGAAGAACCTTTAATTCCTAAACTGGATAGAGTTTACGAAGACAGGGTTGTTCCTCAGGCTTTCCCTGTTCCTGTAAAGGTGACAAACATTATTAAGAACGAATGGGAGAGGATTGGTTCTTCCTTCACCCCTGCATCTGCCTTTAAGAAACTGCTCCCGGACTCTTAATTGGAGTTGTGGGGTTTCGTCCCTAAGCCAGATGGCGCTGTCTCCATGCTTGCAAAACGCACTACTATCCCACTGGAGGATAGTTCGTCCTTCAAGGAGCCCATGGATAAAAAGATGGAAGCTCTGTTAGGAAAGATGTTTCAACATTCAGGATATTTATTTCAACCAGTGGTGGCAGTTGCCGCTGTTGCGTGAGCAGCTACCTACTGGTGTGACTCCTCAGAATTGATTGATGTGGAAGGTCCCCTCAACATTATTCTTGATAGAATTAAGGCTTTAAGAGTCGCTAATTCTTTTTTTTTTTTGTGATGGGAATATGCAAATTATTCGTTTAAATGCTAAAACGGCTGGGTTTTCTGTTTAGGCTTGCCGGCTCTGTGGCTGAAGTCCTGGTCTGCAGACCTGACTTCCAAGTCCAGACTCTTCTCCCTTCCATTCAAGGGTAAGATTTTGTTTGGTCCGGGCCTGAACTCCATTATTTCCACGATTACAGGGGGCAAGGGTGCCTTCCTATCGCAAGATAAAAAGAACAGCTCTTAGGGACAGTCTAATAATTTTCTTCTTTTCGTTCTGATAAATCCCAGCATCAGCAATCCTCCTCTAAGACCGAGCAACCTAAGACTTGGAAGCCGGCTCAGTCCTGGTAATAAGTCTAAGCAGAGCAAGAAACCCGCTGTTACTAAACAGCATGAAGGGGTCACCCCCTGTCCGTCTATGAATCAGGTAGCGGGCAGACTTTCACTCTTCTCAGAAGCTTGGGTCAGGGATGTGCAGGATCCTTGGGTCCTGGAGGTCATTGCTCAGGGTTACAGCATTGGGTTCAAGTCTCTTCCACCCAAGGGCTGATTCCTTCTATCAAATCTGTCATCAAAGCTAGAGAAGAGGGATGCCTTTCTGGAGTGCGTTTGTGATCCATCCTCCTTAGGAGTCATTGTCCCAGTTCCCATAGAGGAACGAGGCTTGTGATACTACTCAAGCCTTTTCGTGGTCCCAAAGAAGGAGGGAACTTTCCACCCGATTCTGGACTTAAAGTGCTTAAATAAGATTCTGAAAGTCCCCTCGTTCAAGATGGAGACGATAAGGTCTATCCTTCCCTTAGTCCAGAAGGGACAGTTCATGACCACTATAGATCTGAAGGATGCTTACCTTCATGTCCCAATCCACAGAGAACACTTTCAGTTCCTAAGGTTTGCCTTCCTGGACCAGCACTTCCAGTTTATTGCTCTTCCGTTTGGCCTAGCTACTGCCCCAAGAATTTTCACAAAGGTTCTGGGGGCTCTCTTAGCCGTGGCCAGAACTCAAGGCATTGCAGTAACACCTTATCTAGACGATATTCTGGTACAAGCATCATCTTTTCGTCTAGCGGAAGAACATTCGGAATCTCTTCTTCGATCCCATGGATGGAAGATAAACTTTAAAAAAGAGTTCCCTTATTCCAAGCATCAGGGTAGAATTCCTGGGCATTATAATAGACTAATCATGAGGATATTTATTTCAGAATAAAGACCCTGCAAGCTGGCTTCGGCATGCTTTGCCCTCCGGACCTCCTTAAGGCCCTCTGTGGCACAGTATATGGAGGTGATTGGTCTCATGGTGTCCTGCATGGACATAATTCCCTTTGCCAGGTTCTGTCTCAGACCGTTACAGCTGTGCATGCTGAGACAGTGGAACGGCAATCATACGGATCTGTCTCAACAGATCTCTATGGACAACCGGTCGAGAGAATCGCTCTCTTGGTGGCTTTGTCCAGATCACCTGTTCCGAGGGACATCCTTTTTAAGACCATCCTGGGAGATTGTGACTACAGATGAGTCTCTCAGGATGGGGAGCCAAGAAGTCTCAAGGCCTTTGGTTTTAGGAGGAGAGCTCTCTTCCGATCAACATCCTGGAACTTCCAACAATTTTCAATGCTCTGAAGGCTTGACCCCATCTGGGTTCGTCCCAGTCTATCAGATTCCAATCAGACAGTATCACCTCGGTGGCTTACATCAACCACCAGGGAGGAACGAGGAGCTCCCTAGCAATGAGGGAGGTATCTCGGATTCTGGAGTGGGCAGAGGCCCACAACTGTTCGCTGTCAGCAATCCACATCCCGGGTGTGGACAACTGTGAAGCGGATTTTCTCAGCAGACAATCCTTTCATCCGCAGAAAGAATCTCTTCATCCTGAGGTGTTTGCAGAGATATGCAATAGGTGGGGGACTCCGGAGATAGACCTCATGGCATCCCATCTCAATACCAAGTTACCCAGGTATGGGTCGAGATCAAGGGATCCTCAGGCGGAGCTAATAGATGCATTAGTGGTGCCTTTGAGGTTCAGTCTAATATACCTTTTTCCGCCATTACCTCTCTTTCCTCGAGTAGTGACTCGCATCAAGCAGGAGCGGGCATCAGTGATACTGATTGCTCCATCGTTGTCGCGAATGACGTGGTTCGCGGATCTAGTGTGGATGTCGTCATCTCCTCCATGGATGTTACCTTGTCGCAGGTATCTGCTGGAACAAGGTCCTTTTTGTTCATCAAAATCTAGATTCTCTGAGGCTGGCTGCCTGGAGATTGAACGCTTGGTCCTAGCCAAGAGAGGTTTCTTTGAGAGAGTTATTGATACTCTCAATCAAGCTCGTAAGCCGGTTACTCGTCGCATCTATCATAAGGTGTGAAGGACCTTCTTATTCTTGAGGGAAGAACGTGGATTCCCTTGGCATAAGGTTAAGGTTTTCAGGATTCTTTCCTTTCTCCAGGATGGTCTTAAGAAGGGCTTTTCTGCTTGTTCCCTTAAGGGACATATTTTGGTCCTATCTGTTTTACTGCATAAGAGGCCTTGAAGTTCTATCTTCAGGCTACGAAAGAGTTTAGACAGTTTTCTTCTTTGTTTGTTGTCTATTCTGGGAATCATAAGGGACAGAAGGCCTCGTCCACTTCCTTATCTTTTTTGGTTGTGGATCATTATTCGCTTAGCTTATGAGACAGCTGGACACAAGCCTCCTCAGAAGACTAATGTTCATTCAACTAGAGCAGTGACTTCCTCTTGAGCCTTCAAGAATGAGGCCTCTATGGATCAGATTTGTAGGGCGGCTACCTGGTCCTCCTTACATACTTTTTCAAAATTTTACAAGTTTGACGTTTTTGCTTCGGCTGAAACAGCTTTTGCAGGCTGTGGTGCCCTCAGAATAGGGTCCGACGACTTTTTTTTTTTTGCCCTCCCGTTCATTCATTGTCGTCTGGAGCTTAGGTATATGTTTCCCACAAGCGAATGAAGCTGTGGACTTTCCTCATATTAAGAAGGAAAACATAAATTATGCTTATCAGATAATTTCCTTTTCTTTATGTATGAAGAGAGTCCACGGCCCCCGCCCGTATTCTACGTTTGGGGGACCTAAATTTTATTTTGTTCTTCTGGTACCATTTATACCCTGATATTTCTGCTACTGTTCCTTGTTCCCTTGGCAGAATGACTGGGATATGAGGGAAGTGGGGGGAGGTATTTTTAAACCTTTGGTCAGGGTGTCTTTGCCTCCTCCTGGTGGCCAGGTTCTGTATTTTCCACAAGTAAGGAATGAAGCGTGGACTCTCTTTATACAGAAGGAAAGGAAATTATCTGGTAAGCATAATTTATGTTTTTATAATAGAAGTAAATTGGAAAGTTGTTTAAAATTGTATGTTGTATTGTTGAACCATTTTTGTGCTATTGGCTCATTTTGATTAAAGGGACAGTAAAGTCATAATTAAACTTTCATGATTCGGATAGAGCATGCAATTTTAAACAACTTTCGAATTTACTTCTGTTATCAAATGTTCTTTGTTCACTTGGTATCTTTTATTGAACAGTAAAACTAGGTAGGCTCAGGAGTGTGCACATGTCTAGTAATCTATGGCAACATTGTATAACAAAGCTGCAAATAATGTTGCAAAACACTGCTGCCATAGAGTACTAAAGACGTGCACACTCCTGAGCTTTTATGAGCCTACCTTTTTATTCTTCAATAAAAGATACCAAGAGAACAAAGCACTTTCCAATTTACTTGTTTTCACATTTGTTTTACAATTGCATACCTTATCTGAATCATGAACGTTAATTTTTACTTTACTGTCCCTTTAAGATGAAATTGCTTAGTGGCTCATACATTCGAGCTATGTGTTTTATCTTATTGCCTAAACAAAATAATTGTTCCAAATGTCCAAAGTTTGAATAAAAAGTGTTCACTGACACATAAAGGGACAGTCTACACCTCAGTCATCTTAAATTAAAGGGCCCCTAAACCCAAAATCTTTTTTTCATGATTCAGATAGAGAATACAAATGTAAACAACATTACAATTTACTTTTATTATTTATTTTGCTTCATTTTTTAGATATACTTAGTTGAAGAAAAAGCAATGCACATGGGTGAGCCAATCACACGAGACTTCTATGTGCAGCAACCAATCAGCAGCTACTGAGCATATCTAGATATGCTTTTCAGCAAAGAATATCAAGAGAATACAACAAATTAGATAATAGAAGTAAATTAGAAAGATGTTTAAAATTGCATTCTCTTTATAAATCATGAAAGAAAAAATGTGGGTTTAATGTCCCTTTAAGCTGCAAATAGCCTCCTGCGCCCCTTTCTATATCATGCAGCAGTAACAATAAAAAAAAAGTTATTTTAAAACTAATATTGTTTCTGACCACTTTGAAATTGCTGCCCACCGATGACATCACGATCTGGGTTTCATTAAAGGCTTCACAGAATACAAAAGACACACTTATTGGATTCAATAGACTGTCAATGCTATTCAGCAGAGTGCATAGATGCAGCCCAGATCGTGATGTAATTTCACATGAGTCCTCTTCAACTCTATGCTGCGTGGATCGTGCAGGTATTATACTCTGCTGTCTCAAAGGATATTTTTGGATCCCAGTACAAGTCAGTCTCAAACTTGCTGGCAGGATCATCAGTTTATTATTTAGGGGGGCTTCTTTTGCTCATCCTACCTTGACTGTGATCACATCCTACCTTGACTGTGATGCAATTCTCTCAGGTTGGGGAGCTGTTTGGGGGTCTCTGACAATGGCAATGATGGAGGTGTATACAGAGTGAAATAAAAAAAATAACACTTTATTAAATATATATGCAAAAGACATACAGTACAAAACTTATAGTGGGGCTACGTATAACTGGAAATATCACTACCACCTATTAAATATCAGGAGCAGTCCCATCACTAATTAATTAAATAACACATTTAAAAATAGGGACTACGGTACTAAAAGGAGTTTCCCACAGCTCCACAAAGTAGGGTGTAGCTTCTCACATGTGACAAGCAGAGTTTCTATATGCTCAAAGGCGGCAACCTGCCTGTGTACTGCTGGGATATAACCCAGTCAACCGATTGCTTACTACTTCCCTAGTGTTGGATTGAATAAAAATCCGATGGCCTCTCGTTTGTGGATGCTCTATTAGTTCCTTGGCCTTTTCAGCCTGCTTATCTGTTTCTGCCTCTGGTTCTTCCAAGAGTAATTTCCAAGATAAGGCTAGAGAAGTCACCTGTAATTCTGATTGTCCCAACTTGGCCTTACAGGATTTTGTATGCAGATCTGGTTCAGATGTCTAGCTGCCCTCCTTGGCCTCTTCCTCTGCGGTCAGACCTTCTATCCTGAGGTCCTTTTTTCGATCCGTATGGTGTATAGCCCATGGTTTTTCTTAACATTCTTTTAGAATTCCTAGGATTTTGCAATGTTTGCAGTTTGGTCTAGGTAAGGACCTATCTGCCAATTATCTGAAGGAGCAGATTTATTTTCAGTCTTGTTCCACAGGAATATAGCTACTTTTCCTTATATTCATAGTTTTGTTCAGGCTCTGGTTTGTATTAAACGTGTAATCAAACCTATTTCTCCTCCTTGGAATCTTAACCTGGTGTTAAGGGTTTTGAAGGTTCCTCCTTTTGAACCTATGCGTAAGATGAACATTATTAAACTAGTTTCTTGGAAACTTATTTATTTTGTTTTTTTCTTCTACTAGAAGAGTTTGAGTTATCTGCTTTCTTGTGAACCTCCTTATCTTATTTTTCATCACGATAATGCTGTTTTTCGGACATTATTTCATTTGTTTTGCCTGAAGTTGTTTCTTCAGAAAACATTAGCAGATTGTTGTTCTTCTTTGTGTCCTAATCCTAAGAATGCTTCTGAAAGATCTTTGCATTCTTTGGATGTTGTTAGGACATTGAAATATTACATTGATGCTACTAAGGACTTTTAAACATACTTCAAGTTTGTTCATTCTTTTTTCTGGCCCTAGAAAGGGTCAGAAAGCTTCTGCTTTTTCTTTAACTTCTTGGTTGAAACTTTTGATTCACAAAGCTTACTTAGAGGCAGGTCTGCCTTCACCACAGCTGATTACTGCTCATTCTGCTAGGTCAGTTGCCGCTTCTTGGGCTTTCAAGAATGAGGCTTAAGTTGTTCAGATTTGCAAGGTAGCTACTTGGGCTTCTTTGCATACTTTTACTAAATTCTACCATTTTGATGTTTTTTCTTCTTCTGAAGCAGCTGTCTTGGTTTAATTTTCTTTCATACAGTTGGTGAGAGTCCATGATCCATTACTAATGGAAATGACCCCTTCTCTACCACTAGGAGGAGGCAAAGAGTCCCAAACCCCAAGAGCACTATAAAATCCCTCCCACATACCTCAGTCTTTACTTTGCCTCTGCTAGAGGTGGTCAAAGAATGAAGATGTGCGTTTTGATTCTTCAGAGAAAGGGGTTTCAGTCTTTATTTTGGCCCTGTTTGCCCTTAGAGTACAGCGCTTGTCAGAGGGATGTATTTGGGGTATGGTTTATTATTCTTTGTTTTACCTCATGGGAATTTTTTCATAAATCATCTTTAATCAGTCTTTTATGGATCTAAGTATACTCCTATTTCCATAACCTTTGCTAATATGTTTTAGTACTGATTTGGCTGTTTGTTGCTTGTTTGTTAATGGATGAGTGTCTATTGAATAGTGCTGTTGTAGTGCTTCCAGACATAAACTTTTTTTCAAGGCTGCAGTTTTTGAAACGTTTGGCTACTCTCTCACTTTTAAACAAGCAGTAAAGGTATTTCCTATGGGATTTTTGCCATGACTACCCTCAGATGTCACAGGGACTTGTCCTGCAGCCTTCTACTTTGGGGTTCTGGTATTTCCTACAATATTTCCTTTGTGATATTATATATATAATTTGTTGTTCTTCCTCTATATCTAAGCTAACTTTTACTTAGCAACAGCTACAAATTATATATATATTTGTAGCTGTTGCTAAGTAAAAGTTAGCTTAGATATAGAGGAAGAACAACAAATTATATATATATATATATATATATATATATATATATATGTATAAACAAACATGGGATGCTGAATGGGTTGAACAACAAATGATATATATATATATATATATATATATAAACAAACAAACATGGGATGCTGAATGGGTTGAACAACAAATTATATATATATATATATATATATATATATATATATATATAAAACAAACATGGGATGCTGAATGGGTTAATGTAAGTTGCAGTTAGGGGGTAAATGCTGGGGTCTGTTGAGAACTGCTGTGAATGTGACCTATTTGAATCAGTGTACTGTTATCTAAATGATTCATTGGAGTTACTATAGTTAACAGTACACTGAGTCGTTTGCAAACAGTTCACTTCTTTTGAATCAGTGAACTGTTAACAGACTGATTCATTGCAAACGAGTTAGCTAACAGTACACTGATTCAACAACACTGGTAATATGATCCTAGAGTGAGATTCTGCAAAGGAGTTAGCAGAAGCAGAACTCACTCTAGGATCGTATTACCAGTGCTGCAGCAGACTTAGGAAGTGAACTGTTTGCAAACGAATCAGTTCAGTCTGGTGAACTGATTCATACAGTTCACTGAAAAGAACCAGTTCAAATGAACGATTCGTTCATGAACTGGACATCACTACTGGTAAGACAGTGGAGGGGTGTTTTTGCAGGTAAGTGCTTTACCTCATTGTTTCACAACTGCAGTACTCAAGTACCCCCGACAGGCCAAGTTTTCATTATAGCTGAACCAGCGCACATGTGAAATAATCAGCTTATTGGTGAGTGAAGGTTAGTAACCATGATATTACTGATAAGCTGATTATTTTACCTGTGCATTGGTTCAGCTATAATGAAAACCTGGCCTGTTGGGGGTACTTGAGGACCACGGTTGAGAAACACTGCTTTACCTTATCACACACTACCCAGAGGCTATTTGTAGGTACTCAGTCAGGTACAACATAGCCAGGAGACTCGCTCTGTTTCTCCTATTCTAAATGGTTTTATTAACTCTCTGGCAGCTCTGTTGAGACATTTTTGCACCTTTCTGTAATATCTGCTGCTGCTGGCATTTTTTGCAGTTAACAGTTTAGTTGTGCGCTCTCTAGTTTTGTAGGGCATGTGTTTTTTTGCAGGTTTTTAATGCTTATTTTGTTTATTACAGAATTATTTTTTTTGCTATTTTCTTCATTGCCCTCACTGCGGCCATTAGTAAACCCCCACACACACACACAGCTTCCAGGTTTTTTTCAAATTTCCTAAAGCCTTCTCAGTTTAGATGAGCATTGCAGTGTTCTAGGTCTGTAATTCATCCTGTTTGAAGCATCTAATCATGGGTTTAGTTGCTAGTAAGGCCTTATCTGAATGCATTTGACAATGTTTCACAGCTAGAGGGCGTTAGTTCATGTGTGCCATATAGATAACACTTTGCTCACGCTTGTGGAGTTATTTACTGAGATGCAAGTCTGTCAAAAGATCTGAGATAAGGAGGCTGTCTGCAGAGGCTTAGATACAAGGTAATCACAGAGGTAAAAAGTATATTAATATATAATATAATATAACAGTGTTGATTATACAAAACTGGGGAGTTTTAAATAAAGGAATATCATTAAGTATGTACAGGAAAATGTGGTCTTATATACAATTCTTATTAGGTTGTGGATGTCTACTGCATGTACATCAGTTCAGATACTGTTTCTTTATATGTAAACCTTTGCGTCTTGGTAGCATTGAAGATATTTTATGTCCTATACTATTATTTTGTGTATATAATATTTTTCATGCCTATGTATACATTTTACTCTCCTTGTTTTTAATCCCTAACACAGCCCACAGGACGTTTACAGTTCTCAGTGCAACAAGGAGATCTTTTAGAGGAAATCTCTTTGCAAATGCTGAATTTTTACCATGTACATTTTTAATAGCAATATAATATGTGTTTACACTTTGTAACTGTTTTAGTAAATGCAGTCTCTGCTTTTCTGTACAGATTTTTTATCAGTACAGTATTCGTGGTATATCCAATTATATAGTGCTTGTCTAAAAGTCAGGCCAAATTTCATACTGAATTTGTACGTATTATATAGTATATGCAAGTGTATTGCGTAAACTAATTCTTGTTTTATAAATGTGATATTATTTGCATACCTTTATATATTTCAGAATTTTTTTATGAAGTAAACCAGACTTTTGGATTTATTCCTTTTGTCTTTCAGGAGATTTGATTTTTTTTCTTATAGAAGCAGATTCCTCCTAATTGATCAACTAACCTGAACCTCTTTGGCAGCTTTCTTTTTTTTTTTATAAGGTTCTAGGAGCATTGTTGACGGTTATTAGTGTTTAGGGGATCTTAATTGTCCCTTATCAAGTTATTTTTTGTGCCGGCTTTTTTTAGTCAGCTTAGGAGACGTATAGATTCTATCCTTATGTGTTTATTATTTGTGGATCCATGCAGAATATACTCCAGAAGGTGTGTCTGTCCTGGAATCCTGCTTATTTTCCATCAGTAGCTCACAGCATTTGTGATCCTTTTTTTTTCTCTTTTCCGGCGCAATCTGTGGTTAGAGATTAGCAGCAATAGGTTTAGCAGATTACTTTTTATTTGTCTTTTTATTTTTCTAAAAGAGTGCAGGAGTCTGGTGTCCTAGAAGCTAGGTTACTAGTTTTTTGTAGGCTTCATTGGCCTCTTCATCTGGGGTCACACCTTTTATCTTAAAGGGGAAGTAAATTAATAATTAGACAGAGCATATGATTTTAAACAACCTTCCAATTGACTTCTATTATTTAATTTGCTTGCTTCTCCTTTTATCCTTTGCTGAAATGTTTGTCTAGGTAAGCTCAGGAACAGCAAAGAACCTAGGTTCTAGCTGATGATTGGTGGCTGCATATATATACCGATTGTCATTGGCTCACCCATGTGTTTAGTTAGAAACCAGTAGTGCATTGCTGCTCCTTCAACAAATGATACCAAGAGAATGAAACACATTTGATAATAGAAGTAAACTGGGTTTATAATTGTATGTTCTACCTACATGATGAAAGAAAAATGTTGGGTTTCATGTCCCTTTTTAAAGGTCTGTTTTTCCATCCGGATCTCAAGTCTCTGAACTTGATGGCATTGGATTTAATGGCTTGATCCATAGACATAGGGGTTTTAATGATGTTTTTTTCTAGGATTCTGCAGTTTGTTTTTTGCAGGATGGTCTAGATAAAGGTCTATCTGCCAGATTTGTAAGGGGAAGTTTTTTGCTTTTTCAGTTTTGTTCCACAGAAAGATTACCTGATGTTTGTTTTGTTAAGGCTCTGGTTCATATTAATCTGTTATCAAGCCTATATCTCCTCAATAGAATCCTTTATCTGGTGATAGGGTATTGCAGGTTCCTACTTTCTGAACCTATGCATAGTGTGTGTTTTTTTCTACTTTCTTGGAAAGTGGTTTTTATTTTGGCTATTTCTTCTGCTAGAAGAGTTTCTGTTGCACCTGTTTTTTTGTGATCTTCCTTATCTGATGTTTCATTGGGATAAGGCTATTTTATATTTACATTTTTGTATTTCTTTCCTAAGGGAGCTTCTTCAGAAAACTTTAGCTGATAGATTGCTGTTCCTTCTTTGTGTCCTTTTTCTAGGTATGCGTCTGAGAGATCTTTGCATTACTGGGATATTTTTTGGGCACTTGAATATTTCATTGCTGCTACTTTTATACAAACTTTGTCTTTTCTTCTTTCTGATCCTAGCAAAGGTCAGTAGACCTGCTGTTTCTTTAGCATTTTAGTTAAAACTTGTTTTTCAAAGCTTTTTTTGGAGGTAGGTCTTCCACCGCTGCAGCAGATTTATGCTCATTCTACAAGGTCAGTTGCACTTCTTGGTCTTAAAGGGACAGTCAACACCAGAATCCCTTAACTTCCCATTCCCCAGTTTTTCATAACCAACACAGTTATAATAATACATGTTTTACCTCTGTAATTAACTTGTATCTAAACCTCTGCAGACTTCCCCCTTATTTCAGTTCTTTTGACACACTTGCATTTTATCCATTCAGTGCTGGCTCCTAGGTAACTCCACGTGCATGAGCACAGTGTTATCTATATGACACACATGAACTAACACCATCTAGTGGTGAAAAACTGTAAAAATGCATTCAGAAAAGAGACAGCCTTCAAGGTCTAAGAAATTAGGATATGAACCTAGGTTTATCTTTCAACTAAGAATACCAAGAGAACAAAGCAAAATTGGTGATAAAAGTAAATTGGAGAAGTTGTTTAAAATTACATGCCCTATTTGAATCATGAAAAAAAAATTTGGACTTGACTGTCCCTTTAAGTTGATCTAAATTGCTAGGCAGCTATTTGGTCGTCTTTGTTTAAAGTTTTTCAGGCAGTTGTCTGTTTGATTATTTTTTTTTTTGTTTGCTGTGTGTATACTGTATGTATATATGTGTCTGTATGTGTGTGTGTATATATATATATATATATATATATATATCATTACAGGGACACTGAACCCCAAAAAAATGTATTGTGTGATTCAGATAGAGCATGCAATTTTAAGCAACTTTCTAATTTATTCCTATTATTCATTTTTCTTTGTTCTCTTGCTATCTTTATTTGAAAAAGAAGGCATCTAATCTAAGGAGCCAGCCAATTTTTGGTTCAGTCCTTGGACAGCACTTGTTTATTGGTGGGTCAATTTATTCACCAATCAGCAAGAACAACCCAGGTTGTTCACCAAAAATGGGCCGGCATCTAAACTTACATTCTTTCTTTTCAAGTAAAGATACCAAGTGAATAAAGACAATTTCATAACAGGAGTAAATTAGAAAGTTGCTTAAAATTGCATGCTCCATCTGAATCACAAAAGAAAACATTTGGGTTCAGTGTCCCTTTAAGGAAGAATATATTTATTTGAGGTTGTGGATTTAATTTCTCAGTGAAAAAATATGTTTTTTAAACCCTCCCTGTTATTACTCATGGACTCTTTGATATTAGTTCCCATGAGTAATGGATTGTTAACTCTCACCACCTTTATGAAAGAAAACATAATTTCTTCTATAAAGGTAAGACGAGTCCACGGATTCATCCTTTACTTGTGGGATATTATCCTCCTGCTAACAGGAAGTGGCAAAGAGCACCACAGCAGAGCTGTCTATATAGCTCCTCCCTTAGCTCCACCCCCTAGTCATTCTCTTTGCCTACTCTAAGTACTAGGAATGATAAAGTGAAAGATGTGATAAAATATTAGTTTTTAATTTCTTCACAAGCATTACCAGTTTGTGGCTCTTCCCTTCGGGTTGGCCACGGCTCCCAGAATTTTCACAAAGGTGCTAGGGTCCCTTCTGGCGGTTCTAAGGCCGCGGGGTATAGCTGTGGTGCCTTATCTGGATGATATCTTAATCCAGGCGTCAACTTTCCAACTAGCCAAGTCTCACACGGACATCGTATTGGCTTTTCTAAGATCTCACGGGTGGAAGGTGAACGTAAAAAAAGAGTTCACTTATCCCTCTCACAAGAGTTCCTTTCCTGGGATAGATTCAGTGGACATGAACATTTTTCTGACAGAGGTCAGGAAATCAAAAATTTTATCCATCTGCCGAGCTCTTCATTCCATTCCTCGCCCGTCAGTTGCTCAGTGTATGGAGGTAATCGGCTTAATGGTAGCGGCAATGGACATAGTTCCGTTTGCTCGCTTGCATCTCAGACCACTGCAACTTTGCATGCTCAAACAGTGGAATGGGGATTATGCAGATTTATCTCCTCGGATAAATCTGGACCAAGAGACCAGAGACTCTCTTCTTTGGTGGTTGTCACAGGATCATCTGTCCAAGGGAATGTGTTTCCGCAGGCCAGCGTGGGTCATAGTGACGACGGACGCCATCCTATTGGGCTGGGGTGCAGTCTGGAATTCCCTGAAAGCACAGGGATTGTGGACTCAGGAGGAGGCTCTCCTCCCGATAAATATTCTAGAACTGAGAGCGATATTCAACGCGCTTCTGGCATGGCCTCAGCTGGCATCGGCCAGATTCATAAGATTCCAGTCGGACAATATCACGACTGTAGCATATATCAATCATCTCGGGGGAACAAAGAGTTCTCTAGTGATGATAGAGGTTACCAAAATAATTAAATGGGCAGAAACTCACTCTTGCCATCTATCAGCAATCTATATCCCAGGAGTGGAGAACTGGGAAGCGGATTTTCTAAGTCGTCAGACTTTTCATCCGGGGGAGTGGGAACTCCATCCGTAGGTGTTTGCACAATTGATTCAGCAATGGGGCACACCAGAATTGGATCTGATGGCGTCTTGTCAGAATGCCAAACTTCCTCGTTACGGGTCCAGGTCAAGGGATCCTCAGGCAGTACTGATAGATGCTCTAGCAGTACCCTGGTCGTTCAACCTGGCTTCTGTGTTTCCACCTTTTCCTCTCCTTCCTCGTTTGATTGCCAGAATCAAACAGGAGAGAGCTTCAGTGATTTTGATAGCACCTGCGTGGCCACACAGGACTTGGTATGCAGACCTGGTGGACATGTCATCTCTTCCACCATGGACTCTGCCACTGAGACAGGACCTTCTGATTCAAGGTCCGTTCCAGCATCCAAATCTAGTTTCTCTGCGACTGACTGCTTGGAATTTTCCAAGCGGGGGTTCTCTGAGTCGGTCATAGATACCTTGATTCAGGCTTGAAAGCCTGTCACCAGGAAAATTTATCATAAGATATGGAGTAAATATCTTTATTGGTGCGAATCCAAAGGCTGCTCATGGAGTAAGATCAGGATTCCTAGGATTTTTTCCTTTCTCCAAGAAGGATTGGAGAAGGGCTATCAGCTAGTTCCTTAAAGGGACAGATATCTGCTTTATCAATTCTACTGCACAAATGTCTGGCAGATGTTCCAGACGTTCTGTCAGGCTTTAGTTAGAATCAAGCCTATGTTTAAACCTGTTGCTCCGCCATGGAGTTTGAATTTAGTTCTTAAGGTTCTTCAAGGGGTTCCGTTTGAACCTATGTTTTCAATAGATATTAAGCTTCTATCTTGGTAAGTTCTGTTTCTTTCATGTAATTAGCAAGAGTCCATGAGCTAGTGACGTATGGGATATACATTCCTACCAGGAGGGGCAAAGTTTCCCAAACCTCAAAATGCCTATAAATACACCCCTCACCACACCCACAATTCAGTTTTACAAACTTTGCCTCCGATGGAGGTGGTGAAGTAAGTTTGTGCTAGATTCTACGTTGATATGCGCTCCGCAGCAAGTTGGAGCCCGGTTTTCCTCTCAGCGTGCAGTGAATGTCAGAGGGATGTGAGGAGAGTATTGCCTATTTGAATGCAGTGATCTCCTTCTACGGGGTCTATTTCATAGGTTCTCTGTTATCGGTCGTAGAGATTCATCTCTTACCTCCCTTTTCAGATCGACGATATACTCTTATATATACCATTACCTCTGCTGATTTTCGTTTCAGTACTGGTTTGGCTTTCTACAAACATGTAGATGAGTGTCCTGGGGTAAGTAAATCTTATTTTCTGTGACACTCTAAGCTATGGTTGGGCACTTTGTTTATAAAGTTCTAAATATATGTATTCAAACATTTATTTGCCTTGACTCAGAATGTTCAACATTCCTTATTTTCAGACAGTCAGTTTCATATTTGGGATAATGCATTTGATTTAATCATTTTTTTCTTACCTTCAAAAATTTGACTTTTTTTCCCTGTGGGCTG
The DNA here is from genome assembly GCF_027579735.1 of Bombina bombina. NCBI lineage: Eukaryota > Metazoa > Chordata > Amphibia > Anura > Bombinatoridae > Bombina > Bombina bombina. Next base: position 362,170,545 of record NC_069501.1, on the reverse strand, counting down.
TTAGGCTCGCGGGGGCTGAAAATGCTTCATTTTATTGCGTCATTCTTGGCGCAGAATTTTTTGGCGCAAAAAATTTTTTCCGTTTCCGGCGTCATACGTGTCGCCGGAAGTTGCGTCATTTTTTGACGTTATTTTGCGCCAAAAATGTCGGCGTTCCGGATGTGGCGTCATTTTTGGCGCCAAATAATGTGGGCGTCTTATTTGGCGCTAAAAAATATGGGCGTCGCTTTTGTCTCCACATTATTTAAGTCTCATTTTTCATTGCTTCTGGTTGCTAGAAGCTTGTTCTTTGGCATTTTTTCCCATTCCTGAAACTGTCATTTAAGGAATTTGATCAATTTTGCTTTATATGTTGTTGTTTTTTCTCTTACATATTGCAAGATGTCTCACGTTGCATCTGAGTCAGAAGATACTACAGGAAAATCGCTGTCTAGTGCTGGATCTGCCAAAGCTAAGTGTATCTGCTGTAAACTTTTGGTAGCTATTCCTCCAGCTGTTGTTTGTATTGATTGTCATGACAAACTTGTTAATGCAGATAATATTTCCTTTAGTAAAGTACCATTGCCTGTTGCAGTTCCTTCAACATCTAAGGTGCAGAATGTTCCTGATGACATAAGAGATTTTGTTTCTGAATCCATAAAGAAGGCTATGTCTGTTATTTCTCCTTCTAGTAAACGTAAAAAATCTTTTAAAACTTCTCTCCCTACAGATGAATTTTTAAATGAACATCATCATTCTGATTCTGATGACTCTTCTGGTTCAGAGGATTCTGTCTCAGAGGTTGATGCTGATAAATCTTCATATTTATTTAAAATGGAATTTATTCGTTCTTTACTTAAAGAAGTTCTAATTGCTTTAGAAATAGAGGATTCTGGTCCTCTTGATACTAATTCTAAACGTTTGGATAAGGTATTTAAATCTCCTGTGGTTATTCCAGAAGTTTTTCCTGTTCCTAATGCTATTTCTGCAGTAATCTCCAAAGAATGGGATAAATTGGGTAATTCATTTACTCCTTCTAAACGTTTTAAGCAATTATATCCTGTGCCGTCTGACAGATTAGAATTTTGGGACAAAATCCCTAAGGTTGATGGGGCTATTTCTACCCTTGCTAAACGTACTACTATTCCTACGTCAGATGGTACTTCGTTTAAGGATCCTTTAGATAGGAAAATTGAATCCTTTCTAAGAAAAGCTTATCTGTGTTCAGGTAATCTTTTTAGACCTGCTATATCTTTGGCTGATGTTGCTGCAGCTTCAACTTTTTGGTTGGAAACCTTAGCGCAACAAGTAACACATCATGATTCTCATGATATTATTATTCTTCTTCAGCATGCTAATAATTTTATCTGTGATGCCATCTTTGATATTATCAGGGTTGATGTCAGGTTTATGTCTCTAGCTATTTTAGCTAGAAGAGCTTTATGGCTTAAGACTTAGAATGCTGATATGGCTTCTAAATCAACTCTACTTTCCATTTCTTTCCAGGGTAACAAATTATTTGGTTCTCAGTTGGATTCTATTATTTCAACTGTTACTGGCGGGAAAGGAACTTTTTTACCACAGGATAAAAAATCTAAGGGTAAAAACAGAGCTAATAATCGTTTTCGTTCCTTTCGTTTCAACAAAGAACAAAAACCTGATCCTTCATCCTCAGGAGCAGTTTCAGTTTGGAAACCATCTCCAATCTGGAATAAATCCAAGCCAGCCAGAAAGGCAAAGCCTGCTTCTAAGTCCACATGAAGGTGCGGCCCTCATTCCAGCTCAGCTGGTAGGGGGCAGGTTACGTTTTTTCAAAGAAATTTGGATCACTTCTGTTCACAATCTTTGGATTCAGAACATTGTTTCAGAAGGGTACAGAATTGGTTTCAAGTTGAGACCTCCTGCAAAGAGATTTTTTCTTTCCCGTATCCCAGTAAATCCAGTAAAAGCTCAAGCATTTCTGAATTGTGTTTCAGATCTAGAGTTGACTGGAGTAATTGTGCCAGTTCCAGTTCTGGAACAGGGGATGGGGTTTTATTCAAATCTCTTCATTGTACCAAAGAAGGAGAATTCCTTCAGACCAGTTCTGGATCTAAAAATATTGAATCGTTATGTAAGGATACCAACGTTCAAGATGGTAACTGTAAGGACTATCTTGCCTTTTGTTCAGCAAGGGAATTATATGTCCACAATAGATTTACAGGATGCATATCTGCATATTCCGATTCATCCGGATCATTATCGGTTCCTGAGATTCTCTTTTCTGGACAAGCATTACCAGTTTGTGGCTCTGCCGTTTGGCCTTGCTACAGCTCCAAGAATTTTTACAAAGGTTCTCGGTGCCCTTCTGTCTGTAATCAGAGAACAGGGTATTGTGGTATTTCCTTATTTGGACGATATCTTGGTACTTGCTCAGTCTTCACATTTAGCAGAATTTCATACGAATCGACTTGTGTTGTTTCTTCAAGATCATGGTTGGAGGATCAATTTACCAAAAAGTTCATTGATTCCTCAGACAAGGGTAACCTTTCTGGGTTTCCAAATAGATTCAGTGTCCATGACTCTGTCCTTAACAGACAAGAGGCGTCTAAAACTGATGGCAGCTTGTCGAAACCTTCAGTCACAATCATTCCCTTCGGTAGCCTTATGCATGGAAATTCTAGGTCTTATGACTGCTGCATCGGACGCGATCCCCTTTGCTCGTTTTCACATGCGACCTCTTCAGCTTTGTATGCTGAATCAATGGTGCAAGGATTGCACAAAGATATCTCAATTAATATCTTTAAAACCGATTGTTCGACACTCTCTAACGTGGTGGACAGATCACCATCGTTTGATTCAGGGGGCTTCTTTTGTGCTTCCGACCTGGACTGTAATTTCAACAGATGCAAGTCTCACAGGTTGGGGAGCTGTGTGGGGATCTCTGACGGCACAAGGAGTTTGGGAATCTCAGGAGGTGAGATTACCGATCAATATTTTGGAACTCCGTGCAATTTTCAGAGCTCTTCAGTTTTGGCCTCTTCTGAAGAGAGAATCGTTCATTTGTTTTCAGACAGACAATGTCACAACTGTGGCATACATCAATCATCAAGGAGGAACTCACAGTCCTCTGGCTATGAAAGAAGTATCTCGAATTTTGGTTTGGGCGGAATCCAGCTCCTGTCTAATCTCTGCGGTTCATATCCCAGGTGTAGACAATTGGGAAGCGGATTATCTCAGTCGCCAAACGTTGCATCCGGGCGAATGGTCTCTTCACCCAGAGGTATTTCTTCAGATCGTTCAAATGTGGGAACTTCCAGAAATAGATTTGATGGCGTCCCATCTAAACAAGAAACTTCCCAGGTATCTGTCCAGATCCCGGGATCCTCAGGCGGAGGCAGTGGATGCATTATCACTTCCTTGGAAGTATCATCCTGCCTATATCTTTCCGCCTCTAGTTCTTCTTCCAAGAGTAATCTCCAAGATTCTGAAGGAATGCTCGTTTGTTCTGCTGGTAGCTCCGGCATGGCCTCACAGGTTTTGGTATGCGGATCTTGTCCGAATGGCCTCTTGCCAACCGTGGACTCTTCCGTTAAGACCAGACCTTCTGTCACAAGGTCCTTTTTTCCATCAGGATCTGAAATCCTTAAATTTAAAGGTATGGAGATTGAACGCTTCGTCAAAGAGGTTTCTCTGACGCTGTGATTAATACTATGTTACAGGCTCGTAAATCTGTATCTAGAGAGATATATTATAGAGTCTGGAAGTCTTATATTTCTTGGTGTATTTCTCATCATTTTTCTTGGCATTCTTTTAGAATTCCGAGAATTTTACAGTTTCTTCAGGATGGTTTAGATAAAGGTTTGTCCGCAAGTTCCTTGAAAGGACAAATCTCTGCTCTTTCTGTTCTTTTTCACAGAAAGATTGCTATTCTTCCTGATATTCATTGTTTTGTACAAGCTTTGGTTCGTATAAAACCTGTCATTAAGTCAATTTCTCCTCCTTGGAGTTTGAATTTGGTTCTGGGGGCTCTTCAAGCTCCTCCGTTTGAACCTATGCATTCATTGGACATTAAATTACTTTCTTGGAAAGTTTTGTTCCTTTTGGCCATCTCTTCTGCCAGAAGAGTTTCTGAATTATCTGCTCTTTCTTGTGAGTCTCCTTTTCTGATTTTCCATCAGGATAAGGCGGTGTTGCGAACTTCTTTTGAATTTTTACCTAAAGTTGTGAATTCCAACAACATTAGTAGAGAAATTGTGGTTCCTTCATTATGTCCTAATCCTAAGAATTCTAAGGAGAAATCGCTGCATTCTTTGGATGTTGTTAGAGCTTTGAAATATTATGTTGAAGCTACTAAATCTTTCAGAAAGACTTCTAGTCTATTTGTTATCTTTTCCGGTTCTAGAAAAGGCCAGAAAGCTTCTGCCATTTCTTTGGCATCTTGGTTGAAATCTTTAATTCATCTTGCCTATGTTGAGTCGGGTAAAACTCCGCCTCAGAGAATTACAGCTCATTCTACTAGGTCAGTTTCTACTTCCTGGGCGTTTAGGAATGAAGCTTCGGTTGATCAGATTTGCAAAGCAGCAACTTGGTCCTCTTTGCATACTTTTACTAAATTCTACCATTTTGATGTATTTTCTTCTTCTGAAGCAGTTTTTGGTAGAAAAGTACTTCAGGCAGCGGTTTCAGTTTGAATCTTCTGCTTATGTTTTTCGTTAAACTTTATTTTGGGTGTGGATTATTTTCAGCAGGAATTGGCTGTCTTTATTTTATCCCTCCCTCTCTAGTGACTCTTGTGTGGAAAGATCCACATCTTGGGTAATCTTTATCCCATACGTCACTAGCTCATGGACTCTTGCTAATTACATGAAAGAAAACATAATTTATGTAAGAACTTACCTGATAAATTCATTTCTTTCATATTAGCAAGAGTCCATGAGGCCCGCCCTTTTTTTGGGGTGGTTATGATTTTTTTTTATAAAGCACAGTTATTCCAATTCCTTATTTTATATGCTTTCGCACTTTTTTCTTATCACCCCACTTCTTGGCTATTCGTTAAACTGAATTGTGGGTGTGGTGAGGGGTGTATTTATAGGCATTTTGAGGTTTGGGAAACTTTGCCCCTCCTGGTAGGAATGTATATCCCATACGTCACTAGCTCATGGACTCTTGCTAATATGAAAGAAATTAATTTATCAGGTAAGTTCTTACATAAATTATGTTTTTTAGTTGCTATCTCTTCGGCTCAAAGAGTTTCTGAACTATCTGCATTGCAATGCGACTCGCCTTATCTTGTTTTCCATGCTGATAAGGTGGTTTTGCGTACCAAACCTGGATTCCTTCCTAAGGTTGTTACTAATAAGAATATTAATCAGGAAATTGTTGTTCCTTCTCTGTGTCCTAATCCTTCCTCTAAGAAGCAGCATCTATTGCACAACTTGGACGTGGTTCGTGCTTTAAAGTTTTACTTGCAGGCGACCAAAGATTTCCGTCAAACATCTTCTTTGTTTGTTGTCTATTCTGGAAAATGTAGAGGTCAAAAAGCTACGGCTACCTCTCTTGCCTTTTGGCTGAAAAGCATCATCCGTTTGGCATATGAGACTGCTGGACAGCAGCCTCCTGAAAGAATTGTAGCTCACTCTACTAGAGCGGTGGCTTCCACATTGGCTTTTAAAAATGATGCTTCTGTTGAACAGATTTGTAAGGCTGCGACTTGGTCTTCGCTTCATACCTTTTACAAATTTTACAAATTTAATACCTTTGCTTCTTCGGAGGCTATTTTTTGGAGAAAAGTTCTTCAAGCAGTGGTGCCTTCTGTTTAACCATCTGTCTTGTCCCTCCCGTTCATCCGTGTCCTGTAGCTTTGGTATTGTATCCCACAAGTAAAGGATGAATCCGTGGACTTGTCTTACCTTTATAGAAGAAAACTAAATTTATGCTTACCTGATAAATTGATTTCTTCTATGGTAAGACCATAAGAGTCCACGGCCCGCCCTGTCATTTCAAGACAGATTATATTTTTTTGATTTAAACTTCAGTCACCTCTGCACCTTGTAGTTTCTCCTTTTTCTTCCTTTACCTTCGGTCGAATGACTGGGGGTGGAGCTAAGGGAGGAGCTATATAGACAGCTCTGCTGTGGTGCTCTTTGCTACTTCCTGTTAGCAGGAGGATAATATCCCACAAGTAAAGGATAAATCTGTAGACTCGTCTTACCATAGAATAAATCAATTTACCAGGTAAGCATAAATTTAGTTTTATACTTACCTGATAAATTAATTTCTTTCATGGTGGTGAGAGTCCATGAGATCCCAACCTTGTGTTTTTCTTGGGTTTCTTTTTTGTTCAGCACACCTTTTTTCCCTGCTCCTTTTCTGGCTCTTATTCCCTTTTCTTACCTCACTTGGGTTTCATATCCCTTTAAGAAACAATCATTTTTGGGTTTAAAATAGATTTAAGTATACATTTTGTGTGCATTCCAGCTGTATTCCATAAATGTCATAAGTGATCAGATGCATTATGTTCTCTTTTTTTTATGACATTTCTCTGGTTATGTTGTTTCTAGCCCACATAAGGGCTGCCATCAGGGGGTGACTCCTGTCAGGGGCCCAATGGGCAGATAGCTCAGCATGCTAATGCACTGTGGCTGAGCTCTGTAGCAAACCGAGGGTTGCAGGTTCAATCCCCGGCAACGTCCACTCAGCCTTTCCTCCTTCCGAGGTTGATAAAATGAGCAGCACCTTGAGACCCTTATGGGTGATTAGCCGCGCTTTACAAGTACCCAATACATACATACACATACAAGGGGCCAGGGGGCCCCATGAGGCAAGAACAACTATTAATTTTTTTTTAATTATTATTTTGGCAGTCCCCAGAGGGTACTACAGCAGAGTGCTATTGAGCGTGGAAAATGTTATTACAGGGAGTAAAGCATTAGCATTTGAGAGGATTTCTGAGTGTGCACTAAACCACTATGCACAGTGTGAGACAGACTTGGCACTTAAGTTTGCACAGTGTGTGCCTGAGTCAGACGGCTGATCACTTTCATTTGCAGAGGAGGTAGCACTTACTTAGTAAATGTTTTTTATTTCTTTGTGCAAGTTTGGTGCGGTAGTAGTTGTATGGTTGGGCCAGGTGTCCATAAAAACAAATTTTTTTAGTAATATGCAGCAGTGTATTTATGGTTATTTGACAATGCTGTAAAAATTCTATATTTAAAGCCATGCAGAAATGTTTCCTCCTCAATACACAAATGGTAGGTGCCCTTTCTTTTATGTAATTAGCAAGAGTCCATGAGCTAGTGACGTATGGGATATACAATCCTACCAGGAGGGGCAAAGTTTCCCAAACCTCAAAATGCCTATAAATACACCCCTCACCACACCCACAATTCTGTTTTACAAACTTTGCCTCCTATGGAGGTGGTGAAGTAAGTTTGTCCTTGATTTTTATTTCTTCTTCTATGATAAGCATTTCTAAGCATTCTGAAGCCCAATTCCTCTCAGAGTACAGTGTTTGTCAGAGGGATGTGAAGAGAGTATCGCCTATTGATTTTTTATGGTTTCCCTCACGGGAAATCTTTTCAAGGGTTCTCTGTTATCGGCCGAAGGGGTTCATCTCCTACCTACCTTTTCAGATTGACGATATACTCTTGCATACCATTACTTCTGCTGATAGTTTTCAGTACTGGTTTGCTCATCTGCTATATGGGGATGGGTGTCTTTCGGTAAGTATGTATTATTATTTAAGACACACTCAGCTATGGTTTGGCACTTTATGTATTAATATAAAGTTTTAAATATATGTATTTTACTTATATTTGCCATGAGTCAGGTATATGTGTATTTCCCTTTGCAGTCTGGCAGTTTCATTATGGGAATCATGTTTTAGGACGTGTCTTACCTGGGGTATAGTCTTTCTTTTACAAGATACGATGAGTCCACGGATTTCATCCTTACTTGTGGGATATCGCCTCCTGGTCAGCAGAAGAAGGCAAAGAGCACCACAGCAGAGCTGTATATATAGCTCCTCCCTCCCCAGTCATTCTCTTTGCCTGTGTTAGTGATAGGAAGAGGTGTTAGTTTAGATTCTTCAATCAAGAGTTTATTATTTTTAAAATGGTACCAAAGTGTGCTATTTTTCTATAGGGTGTAGCCGTATTCCTTGTCAGCCTCTAGAGTAGAACTACAGGTGGCTTTAAAGCAATGGGAACTGGTGGGGTTTTACCCGCACTGTGCCTCCCATACTAGTGCTGCCCTTTGTATACTGATGGTCTTAGCAATATTAACTAAGACCCTTCTGTGTTCACAGAGCTGACGCAGGGAACAAAGGACCTCTTTACACTGTGAGACTCGTCATGCTGGTACTCAGCATTAAGGTAAGTGCAGTCTTCATTTCTGGGGCTTTTGAGGCATATCTCAGAACTGGCTGTACTCCTTTCATATTTGGGGAACCAGGGCTCTTAGTAAAGGGCTTCCCTATTTTCAGAGTGTGTGGGTTTCATGGGGGATATTAACCAACACGCCTATATGTGTCAGAGAGTGTTTGTGTTAATAAAAGTACACTTGGGACATTGTTAGCATTTAGCCTTACTCTTTATTAAGCAACAGGAGCTGCTGTTAAATGCTTTTCTTTTTTGGGCTGATGCTGGGATATGTTGCCGGAGTCTGATTATTGGACTCCGGTTTTGCGGCTGGTGATTCACTTTGTTTTTTTGGTGGTTACATGTATTTCCCCAGGGTTTAATGGTGGCATTTGACAACGCCCACGATGGGCAGAGTTTTGACTTGGCGCGCTCTCCAGTAATTGCCGCGCAGGTTCTCTTACTCCAGAAGTTGCCGGCTGATAGAGACGCATCGCAAGTAACGCCTTGACCGCATGGTTTGTGACTAAAGCAAGCGGTTATAGGCTCTGCTTCGGATTGTTCCTAGGAGTAGTCAGAGGACCGTGGAGGCAGGTAGGCGCCTCAGCAGGGCTGTTGAGGCGAGGTGCTTTGGTGACAATACGATTTTTCTTTCATGTAATTGGCAAGAGTCCATGAGCTAGTGACGTATGGGATATACAATCCTACCAGGAGGGGCAAAGTTTCCCAAACCTCAAAATACCTATAAATACACCCCTCACCACACCCACAATTCAGTTTTACAAACTTTGCCTCCCATGGAGGTGGTGAAGTAAGTTTGTGCTAGATTTCTACGTTGATATGCGCTTCGCAGCAGGCTGAAGCCCGGTTTTCCTCTCAGAGTGCAGTGAATGTCAGAGGGATGTGAAGAGAGTATTGCCTATTTGAATACCATGGTTTTCCTCTAGGGGAACTATTTCATAGGTTCTCGGTTATCGGTCGTAGAGATTTCTTCTCCTACCTCCCTTTTCAGATCGACGATATACTCTTATATACCATTACCTCTACTGATTCTCGTTTCAGTACTGGTTTGGCTATCTACTTTATGTAGATGAGTGTCTTTGGGTAAGTAAGTCTTATTTTATTTATGACACTCTCAGCTATGGTTTGGCACTTTATATGTAAAGTTCTAAATATATGTTTTATACTTATATTTACCTTGATTCAGGTCAATCAGTTTATTTTCCTTCTTTCAGACTGTCAGTTTCATTTTTTGAGAAAATGCATATGAATGAAATATTTTTCTTACCTAAAATTTTCAATTGACTTTTTTCCTTTAAATTGCGGGCTGTTAGGCTCACGGGTGCAAAAAATGCTAGAATTTATTGCGTCATTTTTGGCGCAAGACTTTTTTGGCGAGAGATTGACGTTTGTCTGACATCAATGACATAATTTCCAGCGTCGTAGTTGATGCCGGAAGTTTTCACGTAGTTGCGTCATTTTTGACTCTCGTGTTTATTACAGACGTTTTTGGCGCCAAAAAATATGTGGGTGTCATACTTGGCGCCAGTTTTTTTACATTATTTAAGTCTCATTTTTTTAGTTGCTTCTGGTTTCTAGAGGCTTGTTCTGTTTGCATTTTTTCCCCATTCCTGAAACTGTCATTTAAGGAATTTGATAATTTTGCTTTATATGTTGTTTTTCTATTACATATTGCAAGATATTCCAAAAACTGTTCCTGTATCAGAAAATACTGTTGGATTCCTGATGACTGATATCAGTCCTACCAAAGCTAAGTTCATTTATTTTAATGTTATGAATTTTATCTTTAGCTATGGTTTGTAATAAGTTATCATGATAAACTTTTACTTGCAGAGTCCATTAGTATTTATGCATTATCTATTGCTATTCTTTTTACATCTAATGTACAAGATATACCTAGGAATCTATGAGAATGTTTTTCTGATTCTATCCTAAAGGCTTTGTCTGACATCCCGCCTTCTAATAAAATTTATAGGTCCTTTTTAAACTTCTCATTTAGTTGCTGAATTTTTAAATGACCGACTATATACTGAATTATCCTTCTCTGATGATGTTTTTTCTCATTTAGAATATACTTCATCAGATATTTGACACTAACAAATCTACTTTTTTATTTTTAAATAGAGTACATTCATTGTTGAAAAGGTGTTGATTATATTGGATATTGAGGAGTCTAGTTCTTTTTGATTTAAGACTAGCTAACATTTAAATTCTGCTCATTAACCTCCTGTGGTTTCTTCAGAGGTTTTTTTCCCAGTTCATGATACTAGGGAATGGAATAGGCCTGGGACTTCTTTTATTCCTTCTTTAAGGTTTTTAAATTGTATCCTTTGCCGGCAGTTAGTTTAAAGTTTTGAGGAAGATCCCAAAGTTAATGGGGCTATCTCTACTCTTGCTAAACATACTACTATTCCTATAGAAAATAGTAAAAAAAAATTTCCTTCAGATGGGGAACTTGTATCTTATTTAAGGAAAATTATTTTATTTCAGGTCCTTTTCTTAGGCCGGCAATTTATTTGGCTGATGTTGCAAATGCTTCAACTTTCTGGTTGGATACTTTAGTGCAACAAGTATCGGATTATGATTTGTTTTAGCATTGTTAAGTTGATCAACATGCTAATAATTTCATTTGTGTCGTCATTTTTTTGATATTTTCACAATTGAGGTTTAATCTATGTCTTTAGCTATTTTTAGCTAGAAGAACTTTGTGACTTAATCTTGGAATGCTAATTTGATTTCTAAAATTCATAATTCTTTTTTTCCGAGGTAATCCATTATTTGGTTCACAATTGGATTCAATTTTTTCCAACTGTTACTCTGGGGAAGAAAGTTTTTTGTTGCTTCAAGATTGAGTTCTAAGAGTAAATCTTAAGCTTATATTAGTTTGTTCTTAATAAGGAACGGAATCCTAATTCTTCCCCAAGTAACATGTTTATAATTGGAAGCTTTCTTCAACATGGAATGAATTTAAGCTATTTAAAGATCAAAGTCAGCCCCCCAAATTTGCATGTAGGTGCGGTTTTTTATTCCAGCTTAGCTGGTAAGGGGCAGGTTTTGACTTTTTTAAATTTGTTTGGTTCAATTCGGTCCAAACTTCTTAGATTGGGGTACTGAATAGGATTCAGAGTAAAACCGCCTGTGAGAAGTTTTTCTCTCTCTAGCATATTCCAGCTATTCCAGTAAAGGCTCACACTTTTCTGAAGTATGTTTCAGACCTGTGTTGGGTACTTGTGAGGCGCGGCTGGTTACCCGTTGGGGTCTCAAGGCACTGCTCAGACCTGGAGTTATCTGGGGTATTCATACCAGTTCCATTTCAGGAACAGGGTTTGGGGTTTTGTTCAAAACTATTCATTGTCCCAAAGATAGAATTTTTTTTTTGATTTGTCATATAAGAGTTCCTTCTTTCAGAATGGTGTTTATATGGTCTATTCTGCCTTTTTGGTTAGTAAGGGCATTATTTGTTTACAATAGATGCATATCTTCTTCTGTTTTCATTCAGATTATTTTCATTTTCTGAGATTCTCTTTTTTTGACAAGCATTACCAATTTGTTGCCTTTCCGTCTGTTCTAGCGACAGCTCTGAGAATCTTTTCAAGGTTCTCAGTGTTTCCTTATTTGGACGATCTTGTGGTACTGGCTCAGTCTTTTCGTTCTGCAGAATCTCATACGATTCAACTTTTGTTGTTTCTTCTAAGACATGGTTGGAGGATCTTTTTTATCAAAAGATCCTTGGTTGCTCAGACAAGGGTCACCTTTTTTAGGTTTCCAGATAGATTGTGTCAATGTCTTTGTCTCTAACAGACAGGAGACAATTATATTGGGTTCAGTTTGTCGGAACCTTCAGTCTCTATTATTTCCTTCAGTAGCTATATGCATGGAAGTTTTAGGTCTCATGGCTGCAGCATTGGATTCAATTCCCTTTGCTCATTTTCATATGAAACCTTTCCAGTTTTTTATGCTGAATTAATGGTGCAGGGATTCTAGGATATCATTTTTAATATCTTTGAATTCCAATGATCAACTATCTTTGACTTGGTGGTTAAATCACCATCATATAGTTCTATGGGTCTCTTCGATTCATCCAACCTGGACCTTGATCACTACAGATGTGAGTCTTTTAGGTTGGGAGGCTGTCTGGGGATCTCTGTCAGCACAAGGGGTTTGGAAATCTCAGGAGGCGAGATTACCATTCAATATTTTGGAACTCCGTGCATTCTCAGAGTTCGTCAGTTTTGGCTTCTTTTTGAAGAGAGAGACGTTATTGTTTTTCAGACAGACAATGTCACAACTGTGGCGTATGTCAATCATCAGGGTGGGACTCTCAGTCCTTAGGCTGTGAAAGAAGTATCTCGGATACTTGCTTGGGCTAAATCCAGCTCCTGTCTAATTTCTGCGGTCCATATCCCAGGTTTAGACAATTGGGAAGAGGATTATCTCTGTCAATCAATCTATACATCCGGGAGAATGGCCTCTCTACCCAGATTTTTTTTTTTTTTCAAATTGTTCTGATTTGAGGGTTTCCAGTAATAGTTCTGATGGTATCTCATCTAAACAAGAAAACTTCCCAGGTACCTATTCAGGTCCGGGGATCCTCAGGCGGAAACAGTGTATGCATTGACACTTCCTTGGAGTTATCAATCTGCCTATATTTTTGCTCCTTCTGGTTCTTCTTTTTAAGAGTGATTTTTCAAAATCATCATGGAGCAATCGTTTGTACTGCTGGTGGCTCCAGCATGGCCGCTCAGGTTTTGGTATATGGTTCTTGTTCGGATGTCCAGTTGCCAACCTTGGTCACTTCCATTTAGGCCAGACCTTATATCTTAAGATTCGTTTTTTCCGTCAGGAAATCAAATTATTAAATTTGATGGTATGGAAATTAAAACGCTTAGTTATAGAGGTTTCTCAGACTCAGTGATTAATACTATGTTGCAGGTTCGTAAATCTGTGTCTAGAAAGATTTATTATCGAGTTTGGAAGACTTACATCTTGTGATGCTCTTCTCATAATTTCTCTTGGCATTCTTTTAGAATTCCTAGGATTTTATAGTTTCTTCATAAGGTTTTGTCTGCAGGTTCATTGAAAGGACAAATCTCTGCTCTTTCTGTGCTCACAGAAAAAAATGCTAATCTTTCTGATATTGTTTTGTTGAGGCTTTGGTTCGTATCAAGCCTGTCATTAAGACAATTTCTCCTCCTTGGAGTCTTAATTTGGTTCTGAGGGCTTAACAGGCTCTTCCGTTTGAGCATATGCATTCTTTGGACATTGAATTACTTTCATGGAAAGTATTGTTCCTTTTGGCCATCTCTTCTGCTAGAAGAGTTTTTGAATTATCTGCTCTTTCTTGTGAGTCTCCTTTTCTGATTTTTCATCAGGATAAGGTGGTTTTGCTGTCTTTATTTACATTTTTACCTCAAGTTGGGAATTCTAACAACATTAATAGAGAAATTATTGTTCCCTCCTTGTGTCCTAAATCCTAAGAATTCTTTGGAAAGATCCTTACATTCTTTGGATGTGGTCAGAGTTTTGAAATATTATGTTGAAGCTACTAAGATTTCAGAAAGACTTCTAGTCTATTTGTTATCTTTTCTGGTTTTAGGAAAGGTCAGAAGGCTTCTGCCATTTCTTTGGCGTCTTGGTTAAAGCTTTTGATTCTTCATGCTTATGTGGAGTCGGGTAAATCCCCGCCTCAAAGGATTACGGCTCATTCTACTAGGTCAGTTTCTACTTCCTGGGCTTTTAAGAATGAAGCTTCTGTTGATCAAAATTTCAAAGCAGCAACTTGGTCTTCTTTACATACTTTTACTAAATTCTACCATTTAGATGTTTTTTCTTCTTCAGAAGCAGTTTTTGGTAGAAAAGTACTTCAGGCAGCTGTTTCAGTCTGATTCTTCTGCTTATAATTTCAGTTTTTTTCATTATAAAGATTAAAACTTTTGATTTGGGTTGTGGATTGTTTTTTCAGCGGAATTGGCTGTCTTTATTTTATCCCTCCCTCTCTAGTGACTCTTGCGTAGAGTTCCACATCTTGGGTATTTGCTATCCCATACGTCACTAGCTCATGGACTCTTGCCAATTACATGAAAGAAAACATAATTTATGTAAGAACTTACCTGATAAATTAATTTCTTTCATATTGGCAAGAGTCCATGAGACCCACTCTTTTTTGTGGTGGTTATGATTTTTTTGTATAAAGCACAATTATTCCAATTCCTTGTTGATGCTTTCGCTCCTTTCTTATCACCCCACTTCTTGGCTATTCGTTAAACTGAATTGTGGGTGTGGTGAGGGGTGTATTTATAGGCATTTTGAGGTTTGGGAAACTTTGCCCCTCCTGGTAGGAATGTATATCCCATACGTCACTAGCTCATGGACTCTTGCCAATATGAAAGAAATGAATTTATCAGGTAAGTTCTTACATAAATTATGTTTTCTCTTGTTAAGTGTATCCAGTCCACGGATCATCCATTACTTGTGGGATATTCTCCTTCCCAACAGGAAGTTGCAAGAGGATCACCCACAGCAGAGCTGCTATATAGCTCCTCACCTCACTGCCATATCCAGTCATTCTCTTGCAACTCTCAACTAAGATGGAGGTCGTAAGAGGACTGTGGTGTTTTATACTTAGTTTATTTCTTCAATCAAAAGTTTGTTATTTTTAAATGGTATCGGAGTGTACTGTTTATCTCAGGCAGTATTTAGAAGAAGAATCTGCCTGCGTTTTCTATGATCTTAGCAGAAGTAACTGAGATCCTTTGCTGTTCTCACATATTCTGAGGAGTGAGGTAACTTCAGAGGGGGAATAGCGTGCAGGTTTTCCTGCAATAAGGTATGTGCAGTTAAAATATTTTTCTAGGGATGGAATTTGCTAGAAAATGCTGCTGATACCGAAGTAATGTAAGTAAAGCCTTAAATGCAGTAATAGCGACTGGTATCAGGCTTATTAATAGAGATACATACTCTTATAAAAGTGTATTTTAAAACGTTTGCTGGCATGTTTAATCATTTTTTACATATGTTTGGTGATAAAACTTATTGGGGTCTAGTTTTTTCCACATGGCTGGCTTGAATTTTGCCTAGAAACAGTTCCCTGAGGCTTCCCACTGTTGTAATATTAGTGGGAGGGGCCTATTTTGGCGTTTTTTGCACAGCAAAAATTACAGACACAGACATCCAGCTTCTTCCTGCATGATCCAGGACTTCTCTGAAGGGCTCAAAATGCTTCAAAAGTCGTATTGAGGGAGGTAAAAAGCCACAGTAGAGCTGTGGCAGTTGTTGTGACTGTTTAAAAAACGTTTTTGTCATTTGTTATTCCGTTGTTGGTATTAAGAGGTTAATCATCCATTTGCAAGTGGGTGCAATGCTCTGCTAACTTATTACATACACTGTAAAAATTTCGTTAGTGTAACTGCATTTTTTCACTGTTATTTCAAAATTTGGGAAAATGTGTGTTTCTTAAAGGCGCAGTAACGTTTTTTATATTGCTTGTAAACTTGTTTTAAAGTGTTTTCCAAGCTTGCTAGTCTCATTGCTAGTCTGTTTAAACATGTCTGACACAGAGGAAACTACTTGTTCATTATGTTTGAAAGCCATGGTGGAGCCCCATAGGAGAATGTGTACGAAATGTATTGATTTCACTTTAAACAGTAAAGATCAGTCTTTATCTATAAAAGAATTATCACCAGAGGGTTCTGTCGAGGGGGAAGTTATGCCGACTAACTCTCCCCACGTGTCAGACCCTTCGCCTCCCGCTCAGGGGACGCACACTAATATGGCGCCAATTACATCAGGGACGCCCATAGCGATTACCTTGCAGGACATGGCTGCAATCATGAATAATACCCGGTCAGAGGTATTATCTAGATTGCCTGAATTAAGAGGCAAGCGCGATAGCTCTGGGGTTAGGAGAGATACAGAGCGCGCAAATGCTGTTAGAGCCATGTCTGATACTGCATCACAGTATGCAGAACATGAGGACGGAGAGCTTCAGTCTGTGGGTGACATCTCTGACTCGGGGAAACCTGATTCAGAGATTTCTAATTTTAAATTTAAGCTTGAGAACCTCCGTGTATTGCTTGGGGAGGTATTAGCTGCTCTGAATGACTGTAACACAGTTGCAATTCCAGAGAAATTGTGTAGGCTGGATAGATACTATGCGGTGCCGGTGTGTACTGACGTTTTTCCTATACCTAAAAGGCTTACAGAAATTATTAGCAAGGAGTGGGATAGACCCGGTGTGCCCTTTTCCCCACCTCCTATATTTAGAAAAATGTTTCCAATAGACGCCACTACACGGGACTTATGGCAGACGGTCCCTAAGGTGGAGGGAGCAGTTTCTACTTTAGCAAAGCGTACCACTATCCCGGTTGAGGACAGTTGTGCTTTTTCAGATCCAATGGATAAAAAATTGGAGGGTTACCTTAAGAAAATGTTTATTCAACAAGGTTTTATTTTACAGCCCCTTGCATGCATTGCGCCTGTCACTGCTGCGGCGGCATTCTGGTTTGAGGCCCTGGAAGAGGCCATCCAGACAGCTCCATTGAATGAAATTATTGACAAGCTTAGAACGCTTAAGCTAGCTAACTCATTTGTTTCTGATGCCATTGTTCATTTGACTAAACTAACGGCTAAGAATTCCGGATTCTCCATCCAGGCGCGTAGGGCGCTATGGCTTAAATCCTGGTCAGCTGACGTGACTTCAAAGTCTAAATTACTCAACATTCCTTTCAAGGGGCAGACCTTATTCGGGCCTGGCTTGAAGGAAATTATTGCTGACATTAGTGGAGGCAAGGGTCATACCCTTCCTCAGGACAGGGCCAAATCAAAGGTCAAACAGTCTAATTTTCGTGCCTTTCGAAATTTCAAGGCAGGAGCAGCATCAACTTCCTCCGCTTCAAAACAAGAGGGAACTGTTGCTCATTCCAGACAGGCCTGGAAACCTAACCAGTCCTGGAACAAGGGCAAGTAGGCCAGAAAGCCTGCTGCTGCCCCCAAGACAGCATGAAGGAACGGCCCCCTATCCAGAAACGGATCTAGTGGGGGGCAGACTTTCTCTCTTCGCCAAGGCGTGGGCAAGAGATGTTCAGGAACCCTGGGCGTTGGAGATCATATCTCAGGGATATCTTCTGAACTTCAAAGCTTCTCCTCCACAAGGGAGATTTCATCTTTCAAGGTTATCAGCAAACCAGATAAAGAAAGAGGCATTCCTAAGCTGTGTGCAAGACCTCCTAGTAATGGGAGTGATCCATCCAGTATCGAGGACGGAACAAGAACAGGGATTTTATTCAAATCTGTTTGTGGTTCCCAAGAAAGAGGGAACCTTCAGACCAATCTTTGGATCTAAAGATCTTAAACAAATTCCTCAGAGTTCCATCATTCAAAATGGAAACTATTCGGACCATCCTACCCATGATCCAAGAGGGTCAGTACATGACCACAGTGGACTTAAAGGTTGCCTACCTTCACATACCGATTCACAAAGATCATCATCGGTTCCTAAGGTTTGCCTTTCTAGACAGGCATTACCAATGTGTAGCTCTTCCCTTCGGGTTGGCCACTGCCCTGAGAATTTTTACAAAGGTTCTGGGCTCACTTCTGGTTGTTCTAAGACCGCGAGGCATAGCGGTGGCTCCGTATCTAGACGACATCCTGATACAGGCGTCAAGCTTTCAAATTGCCAAGTCTCATACAGAGATAGTTCTGGCATTTCTGAGGTCGCATGGGTGGAAAGTGAACGTGGAAAAGAGTTCTCTATTACCACTCACAAGAGTCTCCTTCCTAGGGACTCTTATAGATTCTGTAGAGATGAAAATTTACCTGACGGAGTCCAGGTTATCAAAACTTCTAAATGCTTGCCATGTCCTTCATTCCATTCCACGCCCGTCAGTGGCTCAGTGCATGGAATTAATCGGCTTAATGGTAGCGGCAATGGACATAGTGCCATTTTCGCGCCTGCATCTCAGACCGCTGCAATTATGCATGCTAAGTCAGTGGAATGGGGATAACTCAGAGATGTCCCCTCTACTAAATCTGGATCAAGAGACCAGAGATTCTCTTCTCTGGTGGCTTTCTCGGGTCCATCTGTCCAAGGGTATGACCTTTCGCAGGCCAGATTGGACGATTGTAACAACAGATGCCA
Organism: Bombina bombina; assembly: GCF_027579735.1. Lineage (NCBI taxonomy): Eukaryota > Metazoa > Chordata > Amphibia > Anura > Bombinatoridae > Bombina > Bombina bombina. The sequence continues at coordinate 362,152,071 of NC_069501.1, read as the reverse complement.
GCCTTCTAGGTTGGGGCACAGTCTGGAACTCCCTGAAGGCTCAGGGATCGTGGACTCAGGAGGAGAAACTCCTCCCAATAAATATTCTGGAGTTAAGAGCAATATTCAAGGCTCTTCTAGCTTGGCCTCAGTTAGCAACACTGAGGTTCATCAGATTTCAGTCGGACAACATCACGACTGTGGCTTACATCAACCATCAAGGGGGAACCAGGAGTTCCCTAGCGATGTTAGAAGTCTCAAAGATAATTCGCTGGGCAGAGTCTCACTCTTGCCACCTGTCAGGCGTAGAGAACTGGGAGGCAGATTTTCTAAGTCGTCAGACTTTTCATCCGGGGGAGTGGGAACGTCATCCGGAGGTGTTTGCTCAACTGGTCCATCGTTGGGGCAAACCAGAACTGGATCTCATGGCATCTCGCCAGAACCCCAAGCTTCCTTGTTACGGATCCAGGTCCAGGGACCCGGGAGCAACGCTGATAGATGCTCTAGCAGCTCCTTGGTTCTTCAACCTGGCCTATGTGTTTCCACCGTTTCCTCTGCTCCCTCGACTGATTGCCAAAATCAAACAGGAGAGAGCATCAGTGATTCTGATAGCGCCTGCGTGGCCACGCAGGACCTGGTATGCAGACCTAGTGGACATGTCATCTCTTCCACCATGGACTCTGCCTCTGAGGCAGGACCTTCTAATACAAGGTCCTTTCAATCATCCAAATCTAATTTCTCTGAGACTGACTGCATGGAGATTGAATGCTTGATTCTATCAAGGCGTGGCTTCTCCGAGTCAGTCATTGATACCTTAATACATGCTCGGAAGCCTGTCACCAGGAAAATCTACCATAAGATATGGCGTAAATATCTTTATTGGTGTGAATCCAAGAGTTACTCATGGAGTAAGGTTACGATTCCTAGGATATTGTCCTTTCTCCAAGAGGGTTTGGACAAAGGCTTATCAGCTAGTTCTTTAAAAGGACAGATCTCTGCTCTGTCTATTCTTTTGCACAAGCGTCTGGCAGAAGTTCCAGACGTCCAGGCATTTTGTCAGGCTTTGGTTAGGATTAAGCCTGTGTTTAAAACTGTTGCTCCCCCGTGGAGCTTAAACTTGGTTCTTAAAGTTCTTCAGGGAGTTCCGTTGGAACCCCTTCATTCCATTGATATTAAACTTTTATCTTGGAAAGTTCTGTTTTTGATGGCTATTTCCTCGGCTCGAAGAGTCTCTGAGTTATCTGCCTTACATTGTGATTCTCCTTATCTGATTTTTCATTCAGACAAGGTAGTTCTGCGTACCAAACCTGGGTTTTTACCTAAGGTGGTTTCTAACAGGAATATCAATCAAGGGATTGTTGTTCCATCATTGTGTCCTAATCCTTCTTCAAAGAAGGAACGTCTTTTGCATAATCTGGATGTAGTCCATGCCTTGAAGTTTTACTTACAGGCTACTAAAGATTTTCGTCAAACATCTGCCCTGTTTGTCGTTTACTCTGGACAGTGGAGAGGTCAAAAAGCTTCGGCAACCTCTCTCTCCTTTTGGCTTCGGAGCATAATACGCTTAGCTTATGAGACTGCTGGACAGCAGCCCCCTGAAAGGATTACAGCTCATTCTACTAGAGCTGTGGCTTCCACCTGGGCCTTTAAAAATGAGGCCTCTGTTGAACAGATTTGCAAGGCTGCGACTTGGTCTTCGCTTCACACCTTTTCAAAATTTTACGAATTTGACACTTTTGCTTCTTCGGAGGCTGTTTTTGGGAGAAAGGTTCTACAGGCAGTGGTCCCTTCCGTTTAAGTACCTGCCTTGTCCCTCCCATCATCCGTGTACTTTAGCTTTGGTATTGGTATCCCACAAGTAATGGATGATCCGTGGACTGGATACACTTAACAAGAGAAAACATAATTTATGCTTACCTGATAAATTTATTTCTCTTGTAGTGTATCCATTCCACGGCCCGCCCTGTCCTTTTAAGGCAGGTCTAAATTTTAATTAGACTACAGTCACCACTGCACCCTATGGTTTCTCCTTTCTCGTCTTGTTTCGGTCGAATGACTGGATATGGCAGTGAGGGGAGGAGCTATATAGCAGCTCTGCTGTGGGTGATCCTCTTGCAACTTCCTGTTGGGAAGGAGAATATCCCACAAGTAATGGATGGTCCATGGACTGGATACACTACAAGAGAAATAAATTTATCAGGTAAAATTGTTGTCAGTTTATTTCTTAAAGAGACAGTGTACTTGTAATAAAGTTCTCTTTAACTACTGACAACTTTCTAACTACATTATTATTGTTTGGATTGGAGAAAGGGTTGTCAGCAAGTTCCTTAAAGGGACAGATTTCTGCTTTATTTTGTTGCACAAGCGTCTGGCAGATGTTCAGTCTTTTTGTCAGGCTCTGACTAGAATCAGGCCTGTGTTTAGACCAATTACTCCTCCTTGGAGTTTGAATTTAGTTCTTAAAGTTCTTCAAGGGGTTCCGTTTGAACCTATGCATTCCATAAATATTAAGTTATTGTCTTGGAAAGTTTTATTTTTGGTTGCTATATCGTCTGCTCGCAGAGTTTCTGAGCTTTAAGCATTGCAATGTGATTCTCCTTATCTTATTTTTCATTCTGATAAGGTGGTGTTACGTACCAAACCTGGTTTTCTTCCTAAGGTTGTTTCAAATAAAAATATTAATCAGGAAATTGGTGTTCCTTCTTTGTGTCCTAATCCTCCTTCTAAGAAGGAGCGTCTGTTACATAATTTGGACGTGGTCCGTGCCTTGAAGTTTTACTTACAGGTGACTAAGGATTTTCATCTTCCTTGTTTGTCGTTTTTTCAGGGAAACGTAGGGGTCAGAAAGCTGCGGCTACCTCTTTCTTTTTGGCTGAAGAGTATAATCCGTTTTGCATATGAAGATGCTGGTCAGCAGCCTCCTGAACGAATTACGGCCCATTCCACTAGGGCTGTGGCTTCCTCTTGGGCATTCAAAATAATGCTTCTGTTGAACAGATTTGCAAGGCTGCAACTTGGTCGTCTCTTCACACTTTTTCCAAATTTTACAAATTTGATACTTTTGCCTCGTCTGAGGCTGTTTTTGGGACAAGGTTCTTCAAGCAGTGGTGTCTTCCGATTAGGTTACCTGTCTTGTCCCTCCCTTTCATCTGTGTACTATAGCTTTGGTATTGTATCCCACAAGTAAGGATGAAATCCGTGGACTCATCGTATCTTGTAAAAGAAAAGGAAATTTATTCTTACCTGATAAATTTGTTTCTTTTACGATACGATGAGTCCACGGCCCACCCTGTTTTTCTAAGACAGGTCTTTAATTTTGTTAAACGTCAGTCACCTCTGCACCTTGGCTTTTCCTTTCTCTTCCTAACTTCGGTCGAATGACTGGAGTGGGAGGGAAGGGAGGAGCTATATATATAGCTCTGCTGTGGTGCTTTTTGCCTCCTCCTGCTGACCAGGAGGCGATATCCCACAAGTAAGGATGAAATCCGTGGACTCATTGTATCATAAAAGAAACAAATTTATCAGGTAAGAATAAATTTCCTTTTCTTTCAATTTGACTTGTTTTTTGTTTTGAAAAACTTGCGGGTAATTAGGCTTGCAAGGGCGCAAAAACATAATTTATGAAAGAACTTACCTGATAAATTCATTTCTTTCATATTAGCAAGAGTCCATGAGCTAGTGACGTATGGGATATACATTCCTACCAGGAGGGACAAAGTTTCCCAAACCTCAAAATGCCTATAAATACACCCCTTACCACACCCACAAATCAGTTTAACGAATAGCCAAGAAGTGGGGTGATAAGAAAAAAGTGCGAAAGCATAAAAAATAAGGAATTGGAATAATTGTGCTTTATACAAAAAAATCATAACCACCACAAAAAAGGGTGGGCCTCATGGACTCTTGCTAATATGAAAGAAATGAATTTATCAGGTAAGTTCTTACATAAATTATGTTTTCTTTCATGTAATTAGCAAGAGTCCATGAGCTAGTGACGTATGGGATAATGACTACCCAAGATGTGAATCTTTCCACGCAAGAGTCACTAGAGAGGGAGGGATAAAATAAAGACAGCCAATTCCTGCTGAAAATAATCCACACCCAAAATAAAGTTTAAATGAAAACATAAGCAGAAGATTCAAACTGAAACACCTGCCTGAAGTACTTTTCTACCAAAAACTGCTTCAGAAGAAGAAAACACATCAAAATGGTAGAATTTAGTAAAAGTATGCAAAGAAGACCAAGTTGCTGCTTTGCAAATCTGATCAACCGAAGCTTCATTCCTAAACGCCCAGGAAGTAGAAACTGACCTAGTCGAATGAGCTGTAATCCTCTGAGGCGGAGTTTTACCCGACTCAACATAGGCATGATGAATTAAAGATTTCAACCAAGATGCCAAAGAAATGGCAGAAGCTTTCTGGCCTTTTCTAGAACCGGAAAAGATGACAAATAGACTAGAAGTCTTTCGGAAATTCTTAGTAGCTTCAACATAATATTTCAAAGCTCTAACAACATCCAAAGAATGCAATGATTTCTCCTTAGAATTCTTAGGATTAGGGCATAATGAAGGAACTACAATTTCTCTACTAATGTTGTTGGAATTCACAAAAAAAAAAAAAATTCGTAAAGAAGTTCGCAACACTACCTTATCCTGATGAAAAATCAGAAAAGGAGACTCACAAGAAAGAGCAGACAATTCAGAGACTCTTCTGGCAGAAAAAGGCCAAAAGGAACAAAACTTTCCAAGAAAGTAATTTAATGTCCAATGAATGCATAGGTTCAAACGGAGGAGCTTGAAGAGCCCCCAGAACCAAATTCAAACTCCAAGGAGGAGAAATTGACTTAATGACAGGTTTTATACGAACCAAGGCTTGTACAAAACAATATCCGGAAGATTAGCAATCTTTCTGTGAAAAAGAACAGAAAGAGCAGAGATTTGACCTTTCAAGGAACTTGCGGACAAACCTTTATCTAAACCATCCTGAAGAAACTGTAAAATTCTCGGAATTCTAAAAGAATGCCAGGAAAAATGATGAGAAAGACACCAAGAAATATAAGTCTTCCAGACTCTATAATATATCTCTCTAGATACAGATTTACGAGCCTGTAACATAGTATTAATCACAGTCAGAGAAACCTCTTTGACCAAGAATCAAGCGTTCAATCTCCATACCTTTAAATTTTAGGATTTGAGATCCTGATGGAAAAAAGGACCTTGCGACAGAAGGTCTGGTCTTAACGGAAGAGTCCACGGTTGGCAAGAGGCCATTCGGACAAGATCTGCATACCAAAACCTGTGAGGCCATGCTGGAGCTACCAGCAGAACAAACGAGCATTCCTTCAGAATCTTGGAGATTTCTCTTGGAAGAAGAACTAGAGGCGGAAAGATATAGGCAGGATGATACTTCCAAGGAAGTTATAATGCATCCACTGCCTCCGCCTGAGGATCCCGGGATCTGGACAGATACCTGGGAAGTTTCTTGTTTAGATGAGAAGCCATCAGATCTATTTCTGGAAGTTCCCACATTTGAACAATCTGAAGAAATACCTCTCGGTGAAGAGTCCATTCGCCCGGATGCAACGTTTGGCGACTGAGATAATCCGCTTCCCAATTGTCTATTCCTGGAATATGAACCGCAGAGATTAGACAAGAGCTGGATTCCGCCCAAACCAGAATTCGAGATACTTCTTTCATAGCCAGAGGACTGTGAGTCCCTCCTTGATGATTGATGTATGCCACAGTTGTGACATTGTCTGTCTGAAAACAAATGAACGATTCTCTCTTCAGAAGAGGCCAAGACTGAAGAGCTCTGAAAATTGCACGGAGTTCCAAAATATTGATCGGTAATCTCACCTCCTGAGATTCCCAAACCCCTTGTGCTGTCAGAGACCCCCACACAGCTCCCCAACCTGTAAGACTTGCATCTGTTGAAATTACAGTCCAGGTCGGAAGAACAAAAGAAGCCCCCTGAACTAAACGATGGTGATCTGTCCACCACGTCAGAGAGTGTCGTACAATCGGTTTTAAAGATATTAATTGAGATATCTTTGTGTAATCCCTGCACCATTGGTTCAGCATACAGAGCTGAAGAGGTCGCATGTGAAAACGAGCAAAGGGGATCGCGTCCGATGCAGCAGTCATAAGACCTAGAATTTCCATGCATAAGGCTACCGAAGGGAATGATTGTGACTGAAGGTTTCGACAAGCTGAAATCAATTTTAGACGTCTCTTGTCTGTCAAAGACAGAGTCATGGACACTGAATCTATCTGGAAACCCAAAAAGGTTACCCTTGTCTGAGGAATCAATGAACTTTTTAGTGAATTGATCCTCCAACCATGATTTTGAAGAAACAACAAAAGTCGATTCGTATGAAATTCTGCTAAATGTGAAGACTGAGCAAGTACCAAGATATCGTCCAAATAAGGAAATACCACAATACCCTGTTCTCTGATTACAGATAGAAGGGCACCGAGAACCTTTGTAAAAATTCTTGGAGCTGTTGCTAGGCCAAACGGCAGAGCCATAAACTGGTAATGCTTGTCTAGGAAAGAGAATCTCAGAAACTGATAGTGAGCTGGATGAATCGGAATATGCAGATATGCATCCTGTAAATCTATTGTAGACATATAATGCCCTTGCTGAACAAAAGGCAGGATAGTCCTTACAGTAACCATTTTGAATGTTGGTATCCTTACATAACGATTCAATATTTTTAGATCCAGAACTGGTCTGAAGGAATTCTCCTTCTTTGGTACAATGAAGAGATTCGAATAAAACCCCAGCCCCTGTTCCAGAACTGGAACTGGCATAATTACTCCAGCCAACTCTAGATCTGAAACACATTTCAGAAATGCTTGAGCTTTCGCTGGGTTTACTGGGACACGGGAAAGAAAGAATCTCTTTGCAGGAGGTCTTATCTTGAAACCAATTCTGTACCCTTCTGAATTAATGTTCTGAATCCAAAGATTGTGAACAGAATTGATCCAAATTTCTTTGAAAAAACGTAATCTGCCCCCTACCAGCTGAGCTGGAATGAGGGCCGCACCTTCATGTGGACTTAGAAGCTGGCTTTGCTTTTCTAGAAGGCTTGGATTTATTCCAGACTGGAGATGGTTTCCAAACTGAAACTGCTCCTGAGGATGAAGGATCAGGCTTTTGTTCTTTGTTGAAACGAAAGGAACGAAAACGATTATTAGCCCTGTTTTTACCCTTAGATTTTTTATCCTGTGGTAAAAAAGTTCCTTTCCCACCAGTAACAGTTGAGATAATAGAATCCAACTGAGAACCAAATAATTTATTACCCTGGAAAGAAAGGGAAAGTAGAGTCGATTTAGAATACATATCAGCATTCCAAGTTTTAAGCCATAAAGCTCTTCTAGCTAAAATAGCTAGAGACTTAAACCTGACATCAACTCTGATAATATCAAAAATGGCATCACAGATAAAATTATTAGCATGTTGAAGAAGAATAATAATGTTATGAGAATCATGATCTGTTACTTGTTGCGCTAAAGTTTCCAACCAAAAAGTTGAAGCTGCAGCAACATCCGCCAAAGATATAGCAGGTCTAAGAAGATTACCTGAACACAAATAAGCTTTTCTTAGAAAGGATTCAATTTTCCTATCTAAAGGATCCTTAAAGGAAGTACCATCTGCCGTAGGAATAGTAGTACGTTTAGCAAGGGTAGAGATAGCCCCATCAACTTTAGGGATTTTGTCCCAAAACTCTAATCTGTCAGACGGCACAGGATATAATTGCTTAAAACGTTTAGAAGGAGTAAATGAATTACCCAATTTATTCCATTCCCTGGAAATTACTTCAGAAATAGCACCAGGAACAGGAAAAACTTCTGGAATAACTACAGGAGATTTAAAGACCTTGTCTAAATGTTTAAATTTAGTATCAAGAGGACCAGAATCCTCAATTTCTAATGCAATTAGGACTTCTTTAAGTAAAGAACGAATAAATTCCATTTTAAATAAATATGAAGATTTATCAGCATCAACCTCTGAAACAGAATCCTCTGAACCAGAAGAATTATTAGAATCAGAATGATGATGTTCATTTAAAAATTCATCTGGATAAAGAGAAGTTTTAAAATACTTTTTATGTTTACTAGAAGGAGGAATAACAGACATAGCCTTCTTAATAGATTCAGAAACAAAATCTCTTATGTTATCAGGAACACTCTGAACATTAGATGTTGATGGAACTGCAACAGGTAATGGTATTTTACTAAAGGAAATATTTTCTGCATTAACAAGTTTGTCATGACATTTAATACAAACAACAGCTGGAGGAACAGCTACCAAAAGTTTACAGCAGATACACTTAGCTTTGGTAGTTCCAGCACCAGGCAGCGATTTTCCTGAAGTATCTTCTGGCTCAGATGCAACATGAGACATCTTGCAATATGTAAGAGAAAAAACAATATATAAAGCAAAATTGATCAAATTCCTTAAATGACAGTTTCAGGAATGGGAAAAAATGCCAAAGAACAAGCTTCTAGCAACCAGAAGCAATGAAAAATGAGACTTAAATAATGTGGAGACAAAAGCGACGCCCATATTTCTCCAACATTGGTGTGTCCGGTCCACGGCGTCATCCTTACTTGTGGGATATTCTCTTCCCCAACAGGAAATGGCAAAGAGTCCCAGCAAAGCTGGTCACATGATCCCTCCTAGGCTCCGCCCACCCCAGTCATTCTCTTTGCCATTGCACAGGCAACATCTCCACAGAGATGGTTAAGAGTTTTTTGGTGTTTAAATGTAGTTTTATTCTTCTATCAAGTGTTTGTTATTTTAAAATAGTGCTGGTATGTACTATTTACTCTGAAACAGAAAAGGATGAAGATTTCTGTTTGTAAGAGGAAGATGATTTTAGCAGACAGTAACTAAAATTGATTGCTGTTTCCACACAGGACTGTTGAGATGAAGTAACTTCAGTTGGGGGAAACAGTTAGCAGTCTTTTCTGCTTAAGGTATGACTAGCCATATTTCTAACAAGACCATGTAATGCTGGAAGGCTGTCATTTCCCCTCATGGGGACCAGTAAGCCATTTTCTTAGTTAAACATAAAAGAATAAAGGGCTTCAAAAAGGGCTTAAAAACTGGTAGACATTTTTCTGGGCTAAAACAATTGCTTTACTAGGCATATTATGCAGATTCTAACTAATTATTGGTATTATAATCTTGGGGAACGTTTAGAAAAACGGCAGGCACTGTGTTGGACACCTTTTTCAGATGGGGGCCTTTCTAGTTATAGACAGAGCCTCATTCTGGGACTGTATAGGGGTTAAATGTAAAAACGGCTCCGGTTCCGTTAATTTAAGGGTTAAAGCTCTGAAATTTGGTGTGCAATACTTTTAATGCCTTAAGACACTGTGGTGAAATTTTGAACAATTCCTTCATACTTTTTCACATATTCAGTAATAAAGTGTTTTCAGTTTGAAATTTAAAGTGACAGTAACGGTTTTATTTTAAAACGTTTTTTGTGCTTTGTTGACAAGTTTAAGCCTGTTTAACATGTCTGTACCATCAGATAAGCTATGTTCTATATGTATGAAAGCCAATGTGTCTCCCCATTTAAATTTATGTGATAATTGTGCCATAGTGTCCAAACAAAGTAAGGACAGTAATGCAACAGATAATGATATTGCCCAAGATGATTCCTCAAATGAGGGGAGTAAACATGATACTACATCATCCCCTACTGTGTCTACACCAGTTATGCCCACACAGGAGGCCCCTAGTACATCTAGTGCGCCAATACTTATTACCATGCAACAATTAACGGCTGTAATGGATAACTCCATAGCAAATCTTTTATCCAAAATGCCTACTTATCAGAGAAAGCGCGATTGCTCTGTTTTAAACACTGAAGAGCAAGAGGATGCTGATGATAACTGTTCTGACATACCCTCACACCAATCTCAAGGGGCCATGAGGGAGGTTTTGTCTGATGGAGAAATTTCAGATTCAGGAAAAATTTCTCATCAAGCTGAACCTGATGTTGTGACATTTAAATTTAAATTAGAAAATCTCCGCGCACTGCTTAAGGAGGTGTTATCTACTCTGGATGATTGTGACAATTTGGTCATTCCAGAGAAATTATGTAAGATGGACAAGTTCCTAGAGGTTCTGGTGCCCCCCGACGCTTTTCCTATACCCAAGCGGGTGGCGGACATAGTAAATAAAGAGTGGGAAAGGCCCGGCATACCTTTTGTTCCCCCCCTATATTTAAGAAATTATTTCCTATAGTCGACCCCAGAAAGGACTTATGGCAGACAGTCCCCAAGGTCGAGGGGGCGGTTTCTACTCTAAACAAACGCACTACTATTCCTATCGAAGATAGTTGTGCTTTCAAAGAGCCTATGGATAAGAAATTAGAGGGTTTGCTTAAAAAGATTTTTGTACAGCAAGGTTACCTTCTACAACCAATTTTATGCATTGTTCCCGTCACTACGGCAGCGTGTTTCTGGTTCGAGGAACTAGAAAAATCGCTCAGTAAAGAATCTTCGTATGAGGAGGTTATGGACAGAGTTCAAGCACTTAAATTGGCTAACTCTTTTGTTTTAGATGCCGCTTTGCAATTAACTAGATTAGCGGCGAAAAATTCAGGGTTTGCTGTCGTGGCGCGCAGAGTGCTTTGGCTAAAGTCTTGGTCAGCGGATGTGTCTTCCAAGACAAAATTGCTTAACATTCCTTTCAAAGGTAAAACATTATTTGGACCTGATTTGAAAGAGATTATTTCAGACATCACTGGGGGAAAGGGCCACGCCCTCCCACAGGATAGGTCTTTTAAGGCTAATAATAAGCCTAATTTTTGTCCCTTTCGCAGAAACGGACCAGCCTCTAATTCTGTATCCTCTAAGCAAGAGGGTAATACTTCACAACCCAAACCAGCCTGGAAACCAATGCAAGGCTGGAACAAGGGTAAGCAAGCCAAGAAGCCTACCATTGCTACCAAAACAGAAAACAGCATGAAGGGATAGCCCCCGATCCGGGACCGGATCTAGTGGGGGGCAGACTTTCTCTCTTTGCTCAGGCTTGGGCAAGAGATGTTCAGGATCCTTGGGCGCTAGAAATAGTTTCTCAAGGTTATCTCCTGGAATTCAAGGAACTACCCCCAAGGGGAAGGTTCCACAGGTCTCAATTATCTTCAAACCAAATAAAGAGACAGGCATTCTTACATTGTGTAGAAGACCTGTTAAAGATGGGAGTGATACATCCAGTTCCAATAAGAGAACAAGGAATGGGATTTTATTCCAATCTGTTCATAGTTCCCAAAAAAGAGGGAACATTCAGACCAATTTTGGATCTAAAGATCCTAAACAAATTTCTCAGGGTACCATCGTTCAAAATGGAAACTATTCGAACGATCCTACCTACTATCCAGGAAAATCAATGTATGACTACCGTGGATTTAAAGGATGCGTACCTACATATTCCTATCCACAAGGAACATCATCAGTTCCTAAGGTTCGCTTTTCTGGACAAGCATTACCAGTTTGTGGCACTTCCATTTGGATTAGCCACTGCTCCAAGGATTTTCACAAAGGTACTAGGGTCCCTTCTAGCGGTTCTAAGACCAAGGGGCATTGCAGTAGTACCTTACTTGGACGACATCCTGATTCAAGCGGCGTCCCTGTCAAAAGCAAAGGCTCATACGGACATCGTCCTAGCCTTTCTCAGATCTCACGGATGGAAGGTGAACAAAGAAAAAAGTTCTCTGTCCCCGTCCACAAGAGTTCCCTTCTTGGGAACAATAATAGATTCCTTAGAAATGAGGATTTTTCTGACAGAGGTCAGAAAATCAAAACTTCTAAGCTCTTGTCAAGTACTTCATTCTGTTCCTCGTCCTTCCATAGCGCAGTGCATGGAAGTAATAGGATTCGATGGTTGCAACAATGGACATAGTTCCTTTTGCACGAATTCATCTAAGACCATTACAACTGTGCATGCTCAGACAGTGGAATGGGGATTATACAGACTTGTCTCCGACGATTCAAGTAGATCAAAAGACCAGAGATTCACTCCGTTGGTGGCTGACCCTGGACAATCTGTCACAGGGAATGAGCTTCCGCAGACCAGAGTGGGTCATTGTCACGACCGACGCCAGCCTAGTGGGCTGGGGCGCGGTCTGGGAATCCCTGAAAGCTCAGGGTCTATGGTCTCGGGAAGAGTCTCTTCTCCCGATAAACATTCTGGAACTGAGAGCGATATTCAATGCTCTCAGAGCTTGGCCTCAACTAGCAAAGGCCAAATTCATAAGGTTTCAGTCAGACAACATGACGACCGTTGCATATATCAATCATCAGGGGGGAACAAGGACTTCCCTGGCGATGAAAGAAGTGACCAAGATAATTCAATGGGCGGAGGATCACTCCTGCCACTTGTCTGCGATCCACATCCCAGGAGTGGAAAATTGGGAAGCGGATTTTCTGAGTCGTCAGACATTCCATCCGGGGGAGTGGGAACTCCATCCGGAAATCTTTGCCCAAATAACTCAATTATGGGGCATTCCAGACATGGATCTGATGGCCTCTCGTCAGAACTTCAAGGTTCCTTGATACGGGTCCAGATCCAGGGATCCCAAGGCGACCCTAGTAGATGCACTAGTAGCACCTTGGACCTTCAACCTAGCTTATGTATTCCCACCGTTTCCTCTCATCCCCAGGCTGGTAGCCAGGATCAATCAGGAGAGGGCCTCGGTGATCTTGATAGCTCCTGCGTGGCCACGCAGGACTTGGTATGCAGACCTGGTGAATATGTCATCGGCTCCACCATGGAAGCTACCTTTGAGACAGGACCTTCTTGTTCAGGGTCCATTCGAACATCCGAATCTGGTTTCCCTCCAACTGACGGCTTGGAGATTGAACGCTTGATTTTATCAAAGCGTGGGTTTTCAGATTCTGTAATAGATACTCTGATTCAGGCTAGAAAGCCTGTAACTAAAAAAATTTACCATAAAATATGGAAAAAATATATCTGTTGGTGTGAATCTAAAGGATTCCCATGGAACAAGATAAAAATTCCTAAGATTCTATCCTTTCTACAAGAAGGTTTGGAGAAAGGATTATCTGCAAGTTCTCTGAAGGGACAGATCTCTGCTTTATCTGTTTTACTTCACAAAAGACTGGCAGCTGTGCCAGATGTTCAAGCATTTGTTCAGGCTCTGGTTAGGATCAAGCCTGTTTACAGACCTTTGACTCCTCCCTGGAGTCTAAATCTAGTTCTTTCAGTTCTTCAAGGGGTTCCGTTTGAACCCTTACATTCCGTAGATATTAAGTTATTATCTTGGAAAGTTTTGTTTTTGGTTGCAATTTCTTCTGCTAGAAGAGTTTCAGAGTTATCTGCTCTGCAGTGTTCTCCGCCCTATCTGGTGTTCCATGCAGATAAGGTGGTTTTGCGTACTAAGCCTGGTTTTCTTCAGAAAGTTGTTTCCAACAAAAATATTAACCAGGAGATAGTTGTACCTTCTTTGTGTCCGAATCCAGTTTCAAAGAAGGAACGTTTGTTACACAATTTGGACGTAGTCCGTGCTCTAAAATTCTAGTTAGAGGCTACTAAAGATTTCAGACAAACATCTTCCTTGTTTGTTGTTTATTCTGGTAAAAGGAGAGGTCAAAAAGCGACTTCTACCTCTCTTTCCTTTTGGCTTAAAAGCATTATCCGATTGGCTTATGAGACTGCCGGACGGCAGCCTCCTGAAAGAATCACAGCTCACTCCACTAGGGCTGTGGCTTCCACATGGGCCTTCAAGAACGAGGCTTCTGTTGACCAGATATGTAAGGCAGCGACTTGGTCTTCACTGCACACTTTTGCCAAATTTTACAAATGTGATACTTTTGCTTCTTCGGAGGCTATTTTTGGGAGAAAGGTTTTGCAAGCCGTGGTGCCTTCCATTTAGGTGACCTGATTTGCTCCCTCCCTTCATCCGTGTCCTAAAGCTTTGGTATTGGTTCCCACAAGTAAGGATGACGCCGTGGACCGGACACACCAATGTTGGAGAAAACAGAATTTATGCTTACCTGATAAATTACTTTCTCCAACGGTGTGTCCGGTCCACGGCCCGCCCTGGTTTTTTAATCAGGTCTGATGAATTATTTTCTCTAACTACAGTCACCACGGTATCATATGGTTTCTCCTATATATATTTCCTCCTGTCCGTCGGTCGAATGACTGGGGTGGGCGGAGCCTAGGAGGGATCATGTGACCAGCTTTGCTGGGACTCTTTGCCATTTCCTGTTGGGGAAGAGAATATCCCACAAGTAAGGATGACGCCGTGGACCGGACACACCGTTGGAGAAAGTAATTTATCAGGTAAGCATAAATTCTGTTTTTTTTAGCGCCAAATAAGACGCCCACATTATTTGGCGCCTAAATGCTTTTGGCGCCAAAAATGACGCCACATCCGGAACGCCGACATTTTTGGCGCAAAAGAACGTCAAAAAATGACGCAACTTCCGGCGACACGTATGACGCCGGAAACAGAAAAGATTTTTTGCGCCAAAAAAATCTGCGCCAAGAATGACGCAATAAAATGAAGCATTTTCAGCCCCCGCGAGCCTAACAGCCCACAGGGAAAAAGTCAAATTTTTTAAGGTATGAAAAAAAGATTGATTCAAATGCATCATCCCAAATATGAAACTGACTGTCTGAAAATAAGGAATGTTGAACATCCTGAGTCAAGGCAAATAAATGTTTGAATACATATATTTAGAACTTTATAAAAAAAAAGCGCCCAACCATAGCTTAGAGTGTCACAGAAAATAAGACTTACTTACCCCAGGACACTCGTCTACATGTTGTAGAAAGCCAAACCAGTACTGAAACGAAAATCAGCAGAGGTAATGGTATATATATATAAGAGTATATCGTCGATCTGAAAAGGGAGGTAAGAGATGAATCTCTACGACCGATAACAGAGAACCTATGAAATAGACCCCGTAGAAGGAGATCATTGCATTCAAATAGGCAATACTCTCCTCACATCCCTCTGACATTCACTGCACGCTGAGAGGAAAACCGGGCTCCAACCTGTTGCGGAGCGCATATCAATGTAGAATCTAGCACAAACTTACTTCACCACCTCCATAGGAGGCAAAGTTTGTAAAACTGATTTGTGGGTGTGGTGAGGGGTGTATTTATAGGCATTTTGAGGTTTGGGAAACTTTGCCCCTTCTGGTAGGAATGTATATCCCATACGTCACTAGCTCATGGACTCTTGCTAATTACATGAAAGAAATGCTGTTATCTATTGCGTCATTGTTGGCGCGAGAATTTTTTAGGCGCGAATATGCGTCTATAATAAGTTCGTAATTTCCTGTGTCTTAGTTGACGCCAGGTTGTTTGGCGCGAAATTGTGTTTGTTATGACGCGAGTTGCGTCATTTCCGGATGTTTGTTGGCCCCCAAAAAATTTAAACTTCCTTTTGCGTTGTGCGTCATACTTGGCGCCAAAAAATGTATTTATGCTCAAAGGGCTATGCTATTTGCTTTTTTGTCAATTTTAGCATTTGCATTTTTCCCATTCCTGATACTGCTATATGTGGAAATAAGATATTTTTGTTTAAATGTTATTTTTTCTTTTACATTTTACAAGATGTCCCAATCTGATCCTGTCTCAAAAACTGGTGTAGGAACCATGCTTCCTGAACACAGTTCTACCAAAGCTAAGACTATCTGTAGAGATTATATCTCCAGCTGTAGTATGTAACAGTTGTCATGATAAGCTTTTGCATGCAGAAAAGGTTTCTATTAGTGCTAGTACAGTATCTGTTGTTCCTTCAACATCTAAAGTACATGCTATCCCTGTTGATATGAAAAATTATATTGCTGATGCGATACAGAAGGCTATGTCTGCTATTCCGCCTTTAAATAAACGTGAAAGGTCTTTTAAAACTTCTCATACTACTGATGAAATTTGTAATGACCGACAACATACTGATATATCCACCTCTGATGAGGATCTCTCTGATTCAGAAGAGCCTACTTCAGACATTGACACTGATAAATCATCTTATAATTTTAAGATTGTGTATATTTGTTCCTTGTTAAAAGAAGTGTTGATAACTTTGGATATTGAGGAGTCTGGTCCTCTTGATAATAAATCCAGTAAACGTTTAAATTCTGTCTATAAATCTCCTGTGACTACTACTGAGGTTTTTCCTGTTCCTGATGCCATTTCTGATGTGATTGCTAAGGAATGGTCAAAGCTTGATACTTCTTTTGTTCCTTCTTCAAGGTTTAAAAAGTTGTATCATTTGCCAGTGGCTAAATTAGAGTTTTGTGAAAAAGTCCCTAAGGTTGATGGGACTATTTCTACTCTTGCTAAACGTACTACTATTCCTATGGAAGATAGTACTTCTTTTAAGGATCCTTTAGATAGGAAAATTGAATCTTATCTACGGAAAGCTTATTTATATTCTGGCTAGATACTCAGACCTGCCATTTCTATGGCTGATGTTGTGGCTGCATCAACTTTTTGGTTGGATAGCTTAGCACAATGGGAAATAGATTCTGATTTGCACAGCATTGTTCATTTGCTTCAACATGCTAATCATTTTATTTGTAATGCTATTTTTGATATCATCAAGATTGATGTTAAATCTATGTCTTTGTCTATTTTAGCTAGAAGAGCTTTAAGACTCAATTCATGGAATGCTGACATGGTATATAAATCTAGGTTGCTATCTCTGTCATTCCAGGGTAATAATTTATTTGGTTCCCAGTTGGATTCTATTATTTTCACTATTACTGGAGGGAATGGAGTTTTTTTTTGCCCCAAGATAAAAAGTCTAAGGGTAAATCTAAAGCTTCTAATCAGTTTCGTTCCTTTCGTCAGAATAGAGAACAAAAAAACACTCCTTCCCCTAAGGACTCTGGTTCCAATTGGAAGCCATCTTCGAGTTGGAATAAATCCAAGCCTTATAAGAAGTCAAAGCCAGCCTCCAAGACTGCATGAAGGTGCGGCCCTCAATCCAGTTCTACTGGTGGGGGCAGATTGAAATAATTTCAAGACATTTGGGCAGGTTCCGTTCAGAATCCTTGGATTCAGAATATTGTTTCTCAGGGGTATCGAATAGGTTTCAGAATAAGACTTCTGTGATTTTTTCTCTCACGTTCCATCAAATTCTGTGAAAGCTCATGCCTTTCTGAGGTGTGTTTCATATCTGGAGCTTTCAGGGGTAATTGTACCAGTTCCACTTCTGAAACAGGGTCTGGATTTTTATTCAAATCTACTCATTGTCCCGAAGAAGGAAAATTCATTCAGAGTATTGTTTCTCAGGGGTATCGAATAGGTTTCAGAATAAGACCTCCTGTGAGATTTTTTCTCTCTCACGTTCCATCAAATTCTGTGAAAGCTCAGGCCTTTCTGAGGTGTGTTTCAGATCTGGAGCTTTCAGGGGTAATTGTACCAGTTCCACTTCTGAAACAGGGTCTGGATTTTTATTCAAATCTACTCATTGTCCCGAAGAAGGAAAATTCATTCAGACCAGTTGTGGATCTGAAGTTTTTGAAAAGGTGACTAAAAGGACTATTCTACCTTTTGTTCAGCAAGGTCATTACATGTCCTCAATAGACTTACAGGATACATTCCTATTCATCCAGACCACTATCGGTTTCTGAGATTCTCTTTTCTAGACGAGCATTACAAATTTGTCTCTCTTCCATTTGGCCTAGCGACAGCTCCAATAATCTTTTCAAAGGTTCTAGGTGCCCTTTTATTTGTAATCGGAGAGCAGGGTATTGCATTTTTTCCTTATTTGGACAATATCTTGGTACTGTCTCAATCTTTTCATTTAGCAGAATCTCACATGAATCAACTTGTGTAGTTTCTTCAAAGACATGGTTGGAGGATCAATTTACCAAAGAGTTTCTTGATTCCTCAGACAAGGGTCACCTTTTTAGGTTTACAGATAGATTAAGTGTCCATGGCTCTGTCTTTAACAGACAAAAGACGAATAAAATTGGTTTCTGCCTGTCGAAACCTTCAGTCTCGATCATTCCCTTCAGTGGCTATGTGCATGGAGGTTTTAGATCTCATGACTGCAGCATTGGACGCAATCCCCTTTGCTCGTTTTCATATGAGACCTCTTCAGCTTAGCATGCTGAATCAATGGTGCAGGAATTATACTCGGATATCACAATTAATATCATTAGATCCCCAACATTCAACTCTCTCTGACTTGGTGGTTAGACCATCATTGGATTATTCAAGGGCCCTCTTTTGTTCGTCTTTCCTGGACTGTGATTTTAACAGATGCAAGTCTCACAGGTTGGGGAGCTGTTTGGGGGTCTCTGACAGCACAAGGAGTTTGGAATCCTCAAGAGGCGAGGTTACCAATCAATATTTTAGAACTCTGTGCTATTTTCAGGGCTCTTTAGGCTTGGCCTCTATTAAAGAGAGAATCATTCATTTGTTTTCAGACAGACAATCACAACTGTGGCATATGTCAATCATCAGGGTGGGACTCGCAGTCCTTTAGCGATGAAAGAAGTATCTCGGATACTTTCTTGGGGCAGAATCCAACTCCTGTCTAATTTCTGCGATTCATATCCTAGGTGTAAACAATTGGGAAGCGGATTATCTCAGTCATCATTCTTTACATCCAGGTGGAGTGGTCTCTCCATCCAGATGTATTTTGTCAGATTTTACAGATGTGGGGTCTTCCCAAAATAGATCTTATGGCTTCCCATCTAAGTAAGAAGCTTCCCAGGTACCTTTCCAGGTCCAGGGATCCTCAAGCGGAGATGGTGGATGCGTTAGCAGTTCCTTGGTTTTACCAACCTGCTTACATTTTTCCACCTCTGGTTCTTCTTCCAAGGTTGATCTCCAAGATCTCATAAGTTCTCTTGGCATTCTTTTAAATTTCCTAGAGTTTTACAGTTTCTTCAGGGTGGTTTGGATAAAGGTTTGTCTGCAAGTACTTTGAAGGGACAGATCTCTGCTCTTTCTGTTTTATTTCATAGAAAGATTGCTAAATTTTCTGATATTAACTGTTTTGTTCAGGCTTTGGTTCGTATCAAGCCTGTTATTATATCAATCTCTCCTCCTTGGAGTCTTAATTTGGTTTTGAAGGCTTTGCAGGCTCATCCTTTTGGGCCTATGCATTCTTTGGATATTAAACTACTTTCTTGGAAAGTGTAGTTTCTTTTGGCTATCTCTTCAGCTAGAAGAGTTTCTGAATTGTCTGCTCTCTCTTGTGAGTCTCCTTTTCTGATTTTCCATCAGGATAAGGCTGTTTTGCGGACTTCGTTTAAATTTCTTACTAAGGTTGTGAATTCTAACAACATTAGTGGGAAATTGTTGTTCCTTCTTTGTGTCCTAATCCTAAGAATACTCTTGAAAGATCTTTACATTCTTTGGATGTTGTTAGAGCTTTGAAATATTATGTCGAAGCTACTAAAGATTTCAGGAAGACTTCTAGTCTGTTTGTTGTTTTTTCTGGTCCTAGGAAAGGTCAGAAAGCCTCTGCCATTTCTGTGTCATCTTGGTTAAAACATTTGATTCACAAGGCTTATTTAGAGACGGTCTCTGCCTCAGAGAATTACAGCTCATTCTACTAGATCAGTCGCCACTTCTTGGGCTTTTAAGAATGAAGCTTCGGTTAATCAGATTTACAAAGCAGCAACTTGGTCTTCTTTGCATACATTTACTAAATTTTACCATTTTGATGTATTTGCTTCTTCTGAAACAGTCTTTGGTAGAAAAGTTCTTCAGGCAGCTGTCTCAGTTTGATTCTTCTGCTTATGATTTAAGTTTTTTCTTGAAATTTATGTGAAATTTATGAGAGACTTATTTTGTTGCGGATTTAATTTTTTTCAGCAGAAATAGCTGTTTTTATTTTATACCTCCCTTTCTAGTGACTCTTCTGTGGACTTCCACATCTT
Source organism: Bombina bombina (assembly GCF_027579735.1). Taxonomy (NCBI): domain Eukaryota; kingdom Metazoa; phylum Chordata; class Amphibia; order Anura; family Bombinatoridae; genus Bombina; species Bombina bombina. The sequence continues at coordinate 362,132,192 of NC_069501.1, read as the reverse complement.
GTGTATTTCTATCCCATACGTCACTAGCTCATAGACTCTTGCTAATTACATGAAAGAAAACATAATTTATGTAAGAACTTACCTGATAAATTCATTTAGTTCAAGAGTCCATGAGACCCACCCTTTTTATGGTGGTTATGTTTTTTTGTATAAAGCACAATTATATTTCCATTTCCTTTTTTTGATGCTTTTTTTGGTGATTACGATTTTTTGTATTAAAGCACAATTATATTTCCAGTTTCTCTTTTTGCATGCTTTTTTACTCCTTATTTTATCACCCCACTACTTGGCTATTCGTTAAACTGAATTGTGGGTGTGGTGAGGGGTGTATTTATAGACATTTTGAGGTTTGGAAACTTTGCCCCTCCTGGTTAGATTGTATATCCCATACGTCACTAGCTCGTGGACTCTTGCCAATATGAAAGAAATGAATTTCTTACATAAATTATGTTTTGGGCAGATATGAGGTTTTAATATATATATTTTAAATACGGTACATTCCAGTTTACTGCCCATTTATGCAAGGACTTTCCAGATGCAAGGAGGCATTTTATCTAAGATTTTTACATCTGCATAAAATGTTATACTCTCAGACTAAGATTGCTCAGTGTTTGAAATGAGACAGGTTAACCTAACAATGTTCAGTTTACGCTACAGCTGACTTAATTTTTGAAATACATAGAAACAAGCCTAAATCCTGCATTTAACCAGATCTAATGGTATGAGACTGAGTACCACAGCTTATGACCATATAGAGTACAGAATTTTCAAAATCCATAAGTACAGCTGACAGATGGGAACATTTGTACACCATATTTGAAGTGGTGCTCTTGGTTGGGGAAAATGGGGGGGGGGGGAAACTAACTTATCTCAACCTTTCAAAAGTACTTTTCTTCATCTAGCCATCTACCCAGATAATTAATGTACAATTTTGAATTCACAGAATTATTTTTGTTTGCACATTTACAAATATGATTCTTTAAAAAGTGATCTCTTAATTTCTGCAATTTTTTTTATCATGCATGTCACACACTGTTGGTTTGGGGATGCAATGTTTTACCTCCTGTAAGTGTTTCTGTGGGTGTCTGTGTTTATGTCTCTGTGCTTTTGTTTGTCTCTAAGTGTGTATGTATATTTGTTCTCTGGGTCTCTGTGAGGGTGGGCGTGTATGTCTTTGTGCTTTTTCTATGGGTGTCTCTCTGAGGGTGTGTGCGTATGTCTTTGTGTATTTTCTCTGGATGCCTCTGTGTTGGTGGGTGTGTAGGTCTTTGTGTGTTTTCTGTGGATGTCTCTCTGAGGGTGTGTGCGTATGTCTGTGTTTTCTGTGGGTGTCTCTGTGAGGGTGTGTGTGTCTGTGCATTTTCTGTGGGTGTCTCTGAGAGTGTGTGTATGTCTTTGTGTGTTTTCTGTAAATATCTCAGTGAGGGTGAGAGTGTGTATGTCTGTGTTTTATGTGGTTGTCTCTCTGTGTGTGTATGTCTTTTTATGTTTTCTGTGGGTGGCTGTGTGTGTGTGTGTGTATATGTCTCTGTGTGTTTTCTGAGGCTGTCTCTGTCTGTGTTTCCTTGGGTGTATGTGCAAGTGTGTGTGTGTGTGTGTGTGTGTGTCCATTGTCTGTTCCTGTTTAGGACATTTTGACCTTTCTACTGATTATTCACATCTTTCTACAGACATTGAGACTGAGACCTTTCCAAAAGTCACCAATCCACCATTTATCCTTTAAATTATTGTTTAGGCAATTCAGGGTCCTTCCTTTCAGCCACTGCATGCTGTTGTCATCATTTAGTTGTCATCTTCCTTGATAAAAAGATAATCAAACTCCATATTTTGTTTTGTAAATCTCCTTTTTTGATAAAACTGTAGTCTACATCATTACTTATCAGGTCAATGTAAACAAGTGCTGTTTGGGTGTCTGAGTGTGTTTGTGTGTTTCTTTGCATGTCTGCTAGAGTGTCTATATGTGAATCCTTATGTGTGTCTGTGTGTTTGTGTGTTACTACCTTTACAACATTTCCAAATTTGACTGCACTTAAGAATAAAGTGCATATACGTTTTAGTTACTTGGTCAAAAATTGCACATGTCAAAAGAGGGGGGGGGCTGATCAATGGTCAACTTAGGGGCCCCAAAATTTCTAGTGGTGGCCCTGGCCCACATGGAATAGAATAACCTATCTGCACTAAAAACATATATTGGGCTTTAAAGGGACAGTGTACAATAGAATTTTATATTTTTTTAATAGATAGATAATCCCTTTATTACCCATTCCCCAGTTTTGCATGACCAACACAGTTATATTAATATACTTGTTACCTCTGTGATTAACTTGTATTTAAGCATCTTCTGACAGCCTCCTGATCACATGACTATTATCAATTGACTTGCATTTAGTACTGTATTGTGCTAACTTTTAAATAGCTCTCCGGGCGTGTTATCTATATGGCCCACATAAACTAGCAGTCTACCGTTGGGAAAAGCAAATACAAAAGCATGTGATAAGTGGCTGTCAATAGAGCCTTTGAAACAGGCAGAAATTTAAAGGTTTAAATGTTATAAAGTATATTAATCTAACAATGTTGTTTGTGCAAAGCTGGGGAATGTGTAGTAAAGGTGTTATCTATCTTTTTAAACAATAAGAGACTGACACTCTAATAACACATATATATGTATTTGGAAATCCTGTCTTGACCGATCCTCTAATGTTTATTGCAAGGTTACAAGACCTTATGGTTTAAAACATGGCATGTGTCCTTGGACTTCTGTGGGGGGAGGAGCTTGCAGTTCACCTGCATGCCGGTGTGGTGAGAGGACGCCGTATCATCAGCTCCCCGCTCTCTGTCACTTACCTAGGAAGCTTGCCCAGGTTTGGAGTGTGGCGCTCGAGAGATCGAAGTCCAACAAGCCTTTCCGGCAGCGACTGCATGGCAGTCAGATTTTTTCTTTTATAAAGTCACAAGCACACCTAAGAAGGGGTTGTCGAAGGCAGTGGAAGTGTCCATGGAGGGGCTGTCTGGTATGGCTAAAGATCACCGCTCTGGCTAAGGTCAGCCTGTTCAATCTCAGTGCACGCTGGGCGTGTCTACACAGAAGGAACTCCAGCCAGCGGTATCGCAGCAGCAAGTCTGATTACACTCTCGGACGCTCCCTGGTGAGCAGCAGATTCAACCTGAGATTGTCACTACAGGTAAAAATCCTGGTCCGGGTCACAGACATTAAAGAGCTGATACAGGGTGGCTGGTTGGAGGTCAGGGTCTAACGTTAACACAGGTTAGACCTTTTTCTTGTGAATCCTCCTTCCTTGAGCTGGCTAAGAAAACGCATCCATCAGGAGGGGCAATACACAAGCCCTGTATAATTGTGATTGGTGCAGTGACTATCCATTCTCTTATGCCTGGCCTTAGAAGTGGAGATACCCTACCTGTAAGAGAAAGCAGCAGCTGAGGAGGGAGCGGTACAGTTTGCTAGCACAAGGATCTACGCTGCTGGTTTGTGGCCTCTATGACTCCGGGACTCTGATCCCCAGCACCTGGTTACCTCTCGGAGGGCAGATTTACGCTGTGTCAGGCTACGAACAGCTACTGTTCGATAACAGGAGAATCTTGGCTCACTTTCTCTATCTATAGAAACTGGTGCGGGCTCTGGAGCCTTAAAGATAAGATCCCTGTAGTCTCTGCCTCTACAAATTTCCTTCTTTGGCCCGGTCTGTGTGAGAAAAAGCAGCAGATTCGGTGTGGTGAGTGTTAATAATTATCGGCGGCTGCCGGTGAAAATCCGGAAGATAAAGGTTTGTTAGTAGCCTGCTTGGAGGACTGCTTAAAGTTGATTGCTTCGGGTTGGAGAAGTGTATAAAATTGAACTTTCCTGTTTAAAAACGCTTTGTTATATATATATATATATATATATATATATATATATATAAGGGTCTTGTAGCCCCAGCACCTCAGTGATACAAAGCCAACGATACAATCTATTCCTGTTTTCTTATGTTATGGAATTGACATATACAGTTGTTATTACTGCAAGTTAGATTGTTATAGCTATTTCTGATAAAATGTTGCTAAATGTAAGAATTACGGTTTATTCTAAGGGTAGAGAATGATTGCCTAGCTATTATCAAAATAGCAATTTAGCTACATAGTTGAGTGGTTGGAAGTACTATTATATATAAGGGAATAGGGTTATTCAACGCTGAGAGAGAGAGCCATGTTAAGCTTGATCTATATTGGTGTCCAATATTTTTTTTTTACGATTACAAGCTGAAGCATAGCAAAGTCCAGGGAAAGTATATCTTGTGATGTAGGGAAAGGCTAGACATAGGTGCTGAAAAGATTAAGGTTAGCTTAGAGCTTTGGGGTTGATTTAGTTTTAGCCCACAAATTGTTTGTTAGGAAAGGATCTGGCCTATTCTAGTAAGGTCTGCGGACAGAGGACTGTTAAATAGAGAATACCTCTTGGGTCTTATGGTATAATAAGATAGTTCTGCTGCGACTGTATTTTTTTTAGAGCACTGGTATAAGTTCGGATATCTTGGTATGATTCTTTTCTTCTATCGTGGCCTAATTCACGACGATTAATTTGCACACTAGATCACTTTTTTTTTTTCTTCTCTCTTCTTCTTCTTTGCTCACTAATTCGTATGCCCTGAGGGACATACCCTTAATATTAACATAAACCTCAATCTACACAGGTAGGGTTGTTTTCTGCTGGCCCTATAAATAATTTTCTTTCTTTTGCACGTGTTTCACTCACTTTTTACTCACTAATTTATGGATAAATTTCTATCACAGGGAAAATCCTCTTCACCTAAAATGCCGAGTAAAGTCAAAGATAAAAGAGCCAAAATACCCGAGTCTAGCTTAGATACCACGGCAGAGCAAATAGCCAATATGGTTGATACTCATGCTCTGATTGCCCAATTATCTGATTTATTTTCACCACAATTTGATGTGATTAAAAAAGAGTTGGGGTCTATCTCCTTGGAAATTACTGCTCTATCAACAGAAGTCACACAGTTCTCAAATAGAATGCTAGAGTCTGAGAATAGGATCTCAGACTTAGAAGATCAGGTTAATGTGCAAGGAAGTACAATAACCCATCAGGATGCTAAAATCATTAATTTACAGGGTCGATTAGACGATCTTGAAGACCATTAGGATTGTGGGTCTCCCAGAATCTCCAGAATTTGATGATTTATTAAAGTTTACTTCCTTGTCACTACCGCAGAGACTGGGAGTCCCACAATCAATGTTACCCATTTTGATCGAGAGAGCCCACAGAGTTGGGCCCAAAAAAACCTCAGAGACCGGTCAGGGCAGAATCAGAATGTGTATATGTAAGGTTTTAAACTTTCAGGATAAATTGGAAATAATGAAACTGTTTAAAAAATTGAAAGATCCCTTAATAATTGGTAATAGTAAAGTCCTTTTGTTCCAGGACTTTTCAGCCGAAACCACCCAGAAAAGACGGACGATGGCCCCTTTTTGTACTCAAATTATTAATAAAGGTATTCAGGCTTGAATGATTTATCCTGCTAAAATAATAGTTGAGTATGAGGGATCTCGCCTGGTCTTCTCTGAGGTAGGGGAAGTGAAAGAATTTTTGAAAGATAAATGAGTTCAATGTTAGTCCTCATTAGCCATGGAAGTCTGTTTTTAGTTATACTACAATGTTTTTTTTGGATGCTCCATGATTGTGAAGGCATTTATCGTTTTATTTAACAGATTGATTAAGAGTCAAGAATTGATTAAAAATTCCCTACCTTTATTATGGAAGATAAGGCTGCCTGCTACGACTTCCTCTATCTCTTTTTTTCTTTTTTGTCGCTACCAGTTCTTTTTTTAGTTTTTCCCCTCCGTTCCCCTTTTCCTTTATTTTCTCCTTTTTTTCTTTCCCTTTTTTTTTCTCTTCTTTCCCATCCTCCCCCTTCCTTCAGGTCCCTTGGGGTCAGTAGTGTCCCCTAGCTTATGGAGCTTAAAATAGTATCATGGAATGTGGGAGGGATCTCTTCACCTGTGAAACGTAAGCTGATTATTTAAATTCCTTGCCAGAAATAAACCAGATATTTCCTTTCTGAAGGAAACTCATCTGGAGGAACAGGAAGCTAAGAAACTTCAGATTAGGTGGGATGGGGAGGTGGTCTCATCTCCAGCTAGAGGCAGGAAGTGTGGGGTGGCGATTCTTATAAATAAGTCCTTAGACTACAAGATCATCCAGACAGAGATAGATCCTGAGGCTAGATTTATTATTCTGCATATATATATATATAAATAATGTTAGTTACTTTGTGTAATATTTATGGTCCTAATAAATTCAACCGTGGCTTTTGGGATAAGATTAAAATTAAGCTGCTCCCATACGTCAAAGAGAACTTGGTAATCGGCGGGGACTTCAATATGACTCTATACCCAGAATTGGATAGGCTGGCAGGTAAAAATTTGTTGGAGAACAGAAGAAGTTCTAAGTATTTTTTAAATTTCTGCCAGAAATTACAGGTCTGTGATGTATGGCTCAGGCAGAACCCAGATGTGCGGAGTTTTACCTGTGAATCTAAAGCTCATAGAACTTTTTCACATATAGATTTATTCTTAGTTGCTGAATCACTTTCATTTGGCAAACTGGAGACAGGGATCGGAGAGATCGTGATTTCGGACCACGCTATAATCTCTTTAGTTTTGCGCTCTCAGGATAGAATTGAAAGTAAAGTCCCCAGATTTTTTTACCCGCGGTTCCTATATAGTGATCCTAGATTTTTTTCTTGGTTAGAACAAAAGTGGGAGGAATATGCTAGGCTTAATTCTATATACTTACACAAAATAGAAATTTTTTGGGAAGCTGGCAAAGCTGTACTAAGGGGAGATATTAAGGGCTTCTTGGATGTTAGGAATAAGAAAACTCGAGCTAGGGATGTGCAATTGACCAATCAGGTACGAAATGCCTTTAAGAAGTACTGTGGTGATCGTTCTAGAGTAAACTGGTCCACATATTTAAATAGTAAGAAGGAGAGAGATGCCTTCTTACTGCAAAAACATCAGGAGGAGGAGTTAAAAATCAACCTAAGGTTTAGGAGCTTTCATGGTTCCTCAGCTAAAAGTTTAGCAAGATTGGTCAAAGCTTGGGATAAGAAGAACCTGATCACCATGATTCAATATAAGGGCAAACGTACTTCCGAGGTAGAAGAGATCTCCGGAATTTTTCTTGAATTTTATCAACAACTATATGCTGAAGGAGAGTTTAATCAAGAGAACCAGATGAATTTCTGGTCGCTTATCTCTGTTCCCAAAATCTCAATTGAAGATCTAGAGTTGTTGAATGCTCCCATCTCGGCTGAGGAGATAAGTAAGGCTATATATCGGGCGAAACTTAACAAAGCAGCAGGTCCCGACGGGTTACCATCTGAATTCTACAAAAGTTTATCCAAGCAGGTTATACCAATATTAGAAAGACTATACAACAGTTACTATATAAATGGTAGTGCAGTTTCTGCGTTATTCTCTGCGGCTAATATTTCTTTGATCCTTAAAAAAGGGAAAAATCCGGAGGACCCTACATCGTATAGGCCTATTTCAGTTCTTAATGCGGATTATAAAATTCACGCCTTTATTATTGTGCATAGATTAGTTCAATGTTTGGATAAACTTATTCATCCGGATCAGGTTGGCTTTATGTCATCTTGGAGCTCCTCTAAAAATATAAGGAAACTCATAACATTAGTTGATTTCATTTGGAACGCAGAACAGTTTAAGGAGAGGAATGATCTTAAGGATTTTACGGTCCTTACCTTAGATGCAGTCATCTCATGGAGACATTTGTTTTCGACATTGACTAAATTTTGCTTTTCGGGTAATTTTTCTAACTTTGTACAAAAGATCTACCAGAAACCAGTCTCTTATTTGCTAGTCAATGGTATGATCTCTCCCAAGATTTCTTTGCAAAGAGGAACAAGACAAAGTTGCCCGCTTTCTCCCCTTCTCTTTAATATTGTTTTGGAACCCTTAGCTATCAAACTTCGTGAAGTCCTACCTGGGATTCCTTTGGGAGGTCAAGATCGGAAAATACTGCTGTATGCTGATGACATTTTACTATTTCTGAATAAAACGGTGGTTACTATCCCGAAAGTGATTCATACAATAAATTTATTTAGTTCATTTGTGGGCTACAAAATTAATATGGAGAAGAGCGAATGGATGTGGCTTGGGCACCAACGTTCAGATCATCCCAATACAATTTTCCTGAAAGTGAACGCTGTTAAGTATCTAGGGCTAGAGATAAGGGGGGATGGATACAGCACCGTTAGGCCTAGGGATTAATATACACACTACAAATAGGACGATGATAAAAAGTATTTAAAATTTATTACAATCAGACCATTAACAATAAAATATATAAAAAAATAAAAAAATATAAAGTATATAGATAATTAGTTAATATCTATGCTGTTATGATGAACAGCTATTCCCTGTTAGGGAAATACTAAAACCAATAAGTAAGTTGCAGACCTGTCTAAGATACTGACATATATGCAGTGAAGGCAAATAAAGGAAAAAGCTTGTCAACCAATGACTAAATGAATATACAAAAACTAAATGTGGCAGCTTGTCTTAAGCACAAAAAGATGTCAATTATGGATCCATAATTTGAGTGCTGAGAACTAAATAAAATAAGTTAAAACTAAGTGACAATGGTCTACAATGTGCTAAATAATACTAAGGTAAATAAACACAGATACAAACAGTGGTATAAATAAATCTAAATGGAAATGAATGTGGCACTTCTGTGCAAAAAACAATTACCCCATATAAATAAAAGTATCAGACAAAGTGGGGCACAACAAAAATGAATAATAAGGTGCTTGGAGGAAAAAGTCACAGAAAATGTTGCATGAATTGAAACCAGTGAAAAAAACAGAAAAAGATCCAAAAAATGATGATGTTCAACAAAGGATAGTGAAGAATAGTGTTAGTGAAAAAAACAGTTACTTTGTTATCCAAATGTTTTCAAACCATAAAAAGGAAAAGGTGTACAAGAAAAAAATCTTGGATCCTAATGAGTCCTTGTGGCAATCAGCTGCTCCTTATGGCGTCCTAGTTTGATTCCTGTAACCAAAATTTAAAACATAGCGTAACACAGTTTAAAAAGTCCTCTAACTAATGAAGAGATGCTTACCAATGGCTCTGACCCATTGGTAAGTATCTCTTCTATATACTTTATATTTTTTTATATATTTTATTGTTAATGGTCTGATTGTAATAAATTTTAAATACTTTTTATCATCGTCCTATTTGTAGTGTGTATATTAATCCCTAGGCCTAATGGCGCTGTATCCATCCCCCCTTAATACTACTTATTTTGTCTTGGGGGCAGGTTAGACCCCCTTTCTTTCATGTAATTAGCAAGAGTCCATGAGCTAGTGACGTATGGGATATACATTCCTACCAGGAGGGGCAAAGTTTCCCAAACCTCAAAATGCCTATAAATACACCCCTCACCACACCCACAATTTGCCTCCTATCGAGGTGGTGAAGTAAGTTTGTGCTAGATTCTACGTTGATATGCGCTCCGCAGCAAGTTGGAGCCCGGTTTTCCTCTCAGCGTGCAGTGAATGTCAGAGGGATGTGAGGAGAGTATTGCCTATTTGAATGCAGTGATCTCCTTCTACGGGGTCTATTTCATAGGTTCTCTGTTATCGGTCGTAGAGATTCATCTCTTACCTCCCTTTTCAGATCGACGATATACTCTTATTTATATACCATTACCTCTGCTGATTTTCGTTTCAGTACTGGTTTGGCTTTCTACAAACATGTAGATGAGTGTCCTGGGGTAAGTAAATCTTATTTTCTGTGACACTCTAAGCTATGGTTGGGCACTTTATTTATAAAGTTCTAAATATATGTATTCAAACATTTATTTGCCTTGACTCAGAATGTTCAACATTCCTTATTTTCAGACAGTCAGTTTCATATTTGGGATAATGCGTTTGAATCAATCATTTTTTCTTACCTTAAAAATTTGACTTTTTTTCCCTGTGGGCTGTTAGGCTCGCGGGGGCTGAAAATGCTTCATTTTATTGCGTCATTCTTGGCGCGGACTTTTTTGGCGCAAAAAATCTTTTCTGTTTCCGGCGTCATACGTGTCGCCGGAAGTTGCGTCATTTTTTGACGTCCTTTTGCGCCAAAAATGTCGGCGTTCTGGATGTGGCGTCATTTTTGGCGCCAAAAAGCATTTAGGCGCCAAACAATGTGGGCGTATTATTTGGCGCCAAAAAATATGGGCATCGCTTTTGTCTCCACATTATTTCAGTCTGATTTTTTCTTTCCTTCTGGTTACTAGAAGCTTGTTTATTGGCATTTTTTCCCATTCCTGAAACTGTCATTTAAGGAATTTGATCAATTTTGCTTTATATGTTGTTTTTTCTCTTACATATTGCAAGATGTCTCACGTTGCATCTGAGTCAGAAGATACTTCAGGAAAATCGCTGTCTAGTGCTGGAACTAGCAAAGCTAAGTGTATCTGCTGTAAACTTTTGGTAGCTATTCCTCCGGCTGTTGTTTGTATTAATTGTCATGACAAACTTGTTAAAGCAGATAATATTTCCTTTAATAATGTACCATTGCCTGTTGCAGTTCCCTCAACATCTAAGGTGCAGAATGTTCCTGATATCATAAGAGATTTTGTTTCTGAATCCATCAAGAAGGCTATGTCTGTTATTTCTCCTTCTAGTAAACATAAAAAATCTTTTAAAACTTCTCTCTCTACAGATGAATTTTTAAATGAACATCATCATTCTGATTCTGATGACTCTTCTGGTTCAGAGGATTCTGTCTCAGAGATTGATGCTGATAAATCTTCATATTTATTTAAAATGGAATTTATTCGTTCTTTACTAAAAGAAGTACTAATTGCTTTAGAAATAGAGGATTCTGGTCCTCTTGATACTAATTCTAAACGTTTAGATAAGGTGTTTAAATCTCCTGTGGTTATTCCAGAAGTTTTTCCTGTTCCTAATGCTATTTCTGAAGTAATTTCCAGAGAATGGGATAAATTGGGTAATTCATTTACTCCTTCTAAACGTTTTAAGCAATTATATCCTGTGCCGTCTGACAGATTAGAATTTTGGGACAAAATCCCTAAAGTTGATGGGGCTATTTCTACCCTTGCTAAACGTACTACTATTCCTACGTCAGATGGTACTTCGTTTAAAGATCCTTTAGATAGGAAAATTGAATCCTTTCTAAGAAAAGCTTATCTGTGTTCAGGTAATCTTCTTAGACCTGCTATATCTTTGGCTGATGTTGCTGCAGCTTCAACTTTTTGGTTGGAGACTTTAGCGCAACAAGTAACAGATCATGATTCTCATAATATTATTATTCTTCTTCAGCATGCTAATAATTTTTTCTGTGATGCCATTTTTGATATTATCAGAGTTGATGTCAGGTTTATGTCTCTAGCTATTTTAGCTAGAAGAGCTTTATGGCTTAAAACTTGGAATGCTGATATGGCTTCTAAATCAACTCTACTTTCCATTTCTTTCCAGGGTAACAAATTATTTGGTTCTCAGTTGGATTCCATTATCTCAATTGTTACTGGTGGGAAAGAAACTTTTTTACCACAGGATAAAAAATCTAAGGGTAAAAACAGGGCTAATAATCGTTTTCGTTCCTTTTGTTTCAACAAAGAACAAAAGCCTGATCCTTCATCCTCAGGAGCAGTTTCAGTTTGGAAACCATCTCCAGTCTGGAATAAATCCAAGCCTTCTAGAAAGGCAAAGCCTGCTTCTAAGTCCACATGAAGGTGCGGCCCTCATTCCAGCTCAGCTGGTAGGGGGCAGGTTACGTTTTTTCGAAGAAATTTGGATCAATTCTGTTCACAATCTTTGGATTCAGAACATTGTTTCAGAAGGGTACAGAATTGGTTTCAAGATGAGACCTCCTGCAAAGAGATTTTTTCTTTCCCGTGTCCCAGTAAATCCAGTGAAAGCTCAAGCATTTCTGAATTGTGTTTCAGATCTAGAGTTGGCTGGAGTAATTATGCCAGTTCCAGTTCTGGAACAGGGGATGGGGTTTTATTCAAATCTCTTCATTGTACCAAAGAAGGAGAATTCCTTAAGACCAGTTCTGGATCTAAAAATATTGAATTGTTATGTAAGGATACCAACGTTCAAAATGGTAACTGTAAGGACTATCTTGCCTTTTGTTCAGCAAGGGCATTATATGTCCACAATAGATTTACAGGATGCTTATCTGCATATTCCGATTCATCCAGATCATTATCAGTTCCTGAGATTCTCTTTTCTGGACAAGCATTACCAGTTTGTGGCTCTGCCGTTTGGCCTAGCTACAGCTCCAAGAATTTTTACAAAAGTTCTCGGTGCCCTTCTGTCTGTAATCAGAGAACAGGGTATTGTGGTATTTCCTTATTTGGACGATATCTTGGTACTTGCTCAGTCTTTACATTTAGCAGAATCTCATACGAATCGACTTGTGTTGTTTCTTTAACATCATGGTTGGAGGATCAATTTACCAAAAAGTTCATTGATTCCTCAGACAAGGGTAACTTTTCTGGGTTTCCAGATAGATTCAGTGTCCATGACTCTGTCTTTAACAGACAAGAGACGTCTAAAATTGATTTCAGCTTGTCGAAAACTTCAGTCACAATCATTCCCTTCGGTAGCCTTATGCATGGAAATTCTAGGTCTTATGACTGCTGCATCGGATGCGATCCCCTTTGCTCGTTTTCACATGCGACCTCTTCAGCTCTGTATGCTGAATCAATGGTGCAGGGATTACACAAAGATATCTCAATTAATATCTTTAAAACCGATTGTACGACACTCTCTAACGTGGTGGACAGATCACCATCGTTTAATTCAGGGGGCTTCTTTTGTGCTTCCGACCTGGACTGTAATTTCAGCAGATGCAAGTCTCACAGGTTGGGGAGCTGTGTGGGGATCTCTGACGGCACAAGGAGTTTGGGAATCTCAGGAGGTGAGATTACCGATCAATATTTTGGAACTCCGTGCAATTTTCAGAGCTCTTCAGTCTTGGCCTCTTCTGAAGAGAGAATCGTTCATTTGTTTTCAGACAGACAATTTCACAACTGTGGCATACATCAATCATCAAGGAGAGACTCACAGTCCTCTGGCTATGAAAGAAGTATCTCGAATTCTGGTTTGGGCGGAATCCAGTTCCTGTCTAATCTCTGCGGTTCATTTCCCAGGTATAGACAATTGGGAAGCGGATTATCTCAGTCGCCAAACGTTACATCCGGGCGAATGGTCTCTTCACCCAGAGGTATTTCTTCAGATTGTTCAAATGTGGGGACTTCCAGAAATAGATCTGATGGCCTCTCATCTAAACAAGAAACTTCCCAGGTATCTGTCTAGATCCAGGGATCCTCAAGCGGAAGCAGTGGATGCATTGTCACTTCCTTGGAAGTATCATCCTGCCTATATCTTTCCGCCTCTAGTTCTTCTTCCAAGAGTAATCTCCAAGATTCTGAAGGAATGCTCGTTTGTTCTGCTGGTAGCTCCGGCATGGCCTCACAGGTTTTGGTATGCGGATCTTGTCCGGATGGCCTCTTGCCATCCGTGGACTCTTCCGCTACGACCAGACCTTCTGTCGCAAGGTCCTTTTTTCCATCAGGATCTCAAATCCTTAAATTTAAAGGTATGGAGATTGAACGCTTGATTCTTAGTCAAAGAGGTTTCTCTGACTCTGTGATTAATACTATGTTACAGGCTCGTAAATCTGTATCCAGAGAGATATATTATAGAGTCTGGAAGACTTATATTTCTTGGTGTCTTTCTCATCATTTTTCTTGGCATTCTTTTAGAATTCCAAGAATTTTACAGTTTCTTCAGGATGGTTTAGATAAAGGTTTGTCCGCAAGTTCCTTGAAAGGACAAATCTCTGCTCTTTCTGTTCTTTTTCACAGAAAGATTGCTAATCTTCCTGATATTCATTGTTTTGTACAAGCTTTGGTTCGTATAAAACCTGTCATTAAGTCAATTTCTCCTCCTTGGAGTTTGAATTTGGTTCTAGGGGCTCTTCAAGCTCCTCCGTTTGAACCTATGCATTCATTGGACATTAAATTACTTTCTTGGAAAGTTTTGTTCCTTTTGGCAATCTCTTCTGCCAGAAGAGTTTCTGAATTATCTGCTCTTTCTTGTGAGTCTCCTTTTCTGATTTTTCATCAGGATAAGGCAGTGTTGCGAACTTCTTTTGAATTTTTACCTAAAGTTGTGAATTCCAACAACATTAGTAGAGAAATTGTGGTTCCTTCATTATGTCCTAATCCTAAGAATTCTAAGGAGAAATCGTTACATTCTTTGGATGTTGTTAGAGCTTTGAAATATTATGTTGAAGCTACTAAGTCTTTCCGAAAGACTTCTAGTTTATTTGTTATCTTTTCCGGTTCTAGAAAAGGCCAGAAAGCTTCTGCCATTTCTTTGGCATCTTGGTTGAAATCTTTAATTCATCTTGCCTATGTTGAGTCGGGTAAAACTCCGCCTCAAAGGATTACAGCTCATTCTACTAGGTCAGTTTCTACTTCCTGGGCGTTTAGGAATGAAGCTTCGATTGATCAGATTTGCAAAGCAGCAACTTGGTCCTCTTTGCATACTTTTACTAAATTCTACCATTTTGATGTATTTTCTTCTTCTGAAGCAGTTTTTGGTAGAAAAGTACTTCAGGCAGCGGTTTCAGTTTGAATCTTCTACTTATGTTTTTCATTAAACTTTATTTTGGGTGTGGATTATTTTCAGCAGGAATTGGCTGTCTTTATTTTATCCCTCCCTCTCTAGTGACTCTTGCGTGGAAAGATCCACATCTTGGGTAATCATTATCCCATACGTCACTAGCTCATGGACTCTTGCTAATTACATGAAAGAAAACATAATTTATGTAAGAACTTACCTGATAAATTCATTTCTTTCATATTAGCAAGAGTCCATGAGGCCCACCCTTTTTGTGGTGGTTATGATTTTTGTATAAAGCACAATTATTCCAATTCCTTATTTTATATGCTTTCGCACTTTTTTATCACCCCACTTCTTGGCTATTTGTTAAACTGAATTGTGGATGTGGTGAGGGGTGTATTTATAGGCATTTTGAGGTTTGGGAAACTTTGCCCCTCCTGGTAGGAATGTATATCCCATACGTCACTAGCTCATGGACTCTTGCTAATATGAAAGAAATGAATTTATCAGGTAAGTTCTTACATAAATTATGTTTTTTTGGACTACAGCTCAGGGATTTTCTTAGCGCTAGATTACCACATCCATACCCTTTCTATCTAGGGTTAGAGATCAATAGAAAAATGTGGTATCAGGCCAATTTCGGATGGCTTTTCCAGAAAATCCAAGATGACCTTAAGATATGGGCTGCATTTCCATTATCGCTTTCAGCTTCAATCAACCTGATCAAAACTATAATTTTTCAAAAAATTCTGTATCACTTGCAAAATCTCCCACTTTTGATTTTAAAAAGAAGCTGTCATCTTGGTTTTCAAAGTTTATTTGGAAATCTAAAAAAACGTGACTATCGCTAAATAGGCTCTCTCAAAAATATACGGATATGGGGTTAGCTCTACCCAGTATTAGACTTTATAATTGTGCATCATTGAGTAAGGTGGCAATCGATTGGATCTCCCGGACTAATTTGGTCACTACTTTTGATCTTGAATCAATATGATTAAACCGTGGTCCTTAAAAGCTCTTTTACATTGTGCCCCACATTCTTTACCATCGGGGGTATCCTTACTTTTGCCTTTTAGGAATATAATTGTGGCTTGGCATAGGTTCTGTAATCTGCTTAGAATTGATCCATCTTTCTCTGAATATTTACCCATTAGGGGGAATCAGTTATTCTCTCCAGGTATAGACCAGAAATGTTTCTATGATAGGCAGGTGAAAGGGTTAGAATATGTACACCAACTACTTAATGGCGAACTACAGATGCTTCCGTGGGAGATAATTTGGGAGCAGTATCCTCTTTCTAGGTTGAATCGCTTTGCTTATTTTCAGATTCAGCATTTTGTTAGCTCTCAGAACTGGTGCTCTGGTAGGAGTGGTGATTGGTCTGAGGTCAAGATTTGTGTTAAAAAATTCATCATTGGTGATGCGTCTATCTCGTTAATATATAACATTATGTTGACCAAGCAAGGGGTCCTAGATGAGGATAAATTAATTAGATTCTGGCTCCCATATATTCCTTTAATAGATCGTGAGAAAGTACGTAATAGCCTTTCGTTAGTGGCCAGATCCCCAGTCCCAGTGAGCTGGAAAGAATCTCATTTAAAATTACTAAATAATTATTATTTATCACCGGCCTTATCGTCTAAATTTTTTCCTAATAAAATGTTTAGATGTGAGCATTGCTCATATATTCGGATGGATCTCCGTCATATGTTATGGGCCTGTTCTAAAATCTCTCAATTATGGCTGAAAGTCCAATTCTGGTATAATAGAGTCTTTGAAAGCTCCATCTCTTTTTCTTTTGAGGATATTGTGTTACTTTCTTCAGAACTGAGTGGGAGCGTAAGAATGTGCATCTTAAATACTATTATATTAATAGTGAGATATAATATCTTTAAAAAATTAATTAGTGATCCACCAGGTCTTTCCAGATACTTGGATTAGAAATAGATCGGATATAGATTAGTCACGATCAAGAATTGACACCCCTGAAGTCCGCTGGTATACATTTGATCCTGGAGGTGGGGGGATTTTCCCTTTTTTTTTTTTTTTTCTTCTCTCTTTCATTTTGTCCCTTCCCTCTTCGTGAGTTTTTCCCTTTATTTTCTTTTCACTTTTTTCTGGTTGCTCCTTGGTTTGATGTAAACACACTTGAAAATTAGCCACTTTAGTTCAATATGGATTGGATAAATAGATAATGGTGATTCTGACACGAAATTTTGGTTTGTATATCTTTTTAATTTTGCCAATGTAAAAAAAAAAAAAAGAGAAAAGAGGGAAAAAAGAGAATTATTTTTTCTCAGGTATGCAAATTCTTTTTTCTCAGGTATGTTTGTATTTATGATATATGTTGGTCCTGCGTGACTAAGAATATGTTGAATATATGTCATTGCTATTTTTGTTAAGTGGCTAAGACTAATAAAGATTTAAAAAAAAAAAAACGTGGCATGTGGACAGTGGGACTTTTTTAGGTTAAAGGGACAGTATATACCAATATACAACATGTAATAGACACTACTATAAAGAATAAGATGCACAGATACTGATATAAAAATCCAGTATAAAACTGTTTAAACTTACTTAGAAGATCTCAGTTTAGCTCTGTTGAAAAGGTATCTGTAAAGCCCACTGCAAGTGGGAAATAAGACCCTCCCCCTTCTTTTGCATATGAAAAGACCCTTTACACAAACAGGAGCAAGCTGGAGTAGGTATCTGATGGTATTCTCATAAAACTTTGGGGCTTGGTTAGGAGTCTGAAAATCAGAGCAATGTTATTTAAAAATAAGCAAAACTATACATTAAAAAAAAAAAAAAACTTTATTGGCTATATAAATAGATCATCTACAAAACATTTATGCAAAGAAAAAATTAGTGTATAATGTTCCTTTAAGGTTGTGCTTATTCTTAATTCTGTCACCTGAATGGAATGAAAAAACAAGATTTTAGTAAAAAAAAAAAAAGAAAATAGTTTATTATATTGCATAACAGGCTGTCCTCTTTGGACTGTACTATTATTGATTGCAATATCCCTCTTTAAAAATATGTAATTCTAAGTTCACATTTCCTCTACTGGTAAAGTTAATTTTAACTTGATTTCTGTAACGCATCGCCTTCATTCTGGCCAACAAATGTGAAATCCTTTTCCTAAGAGGCAAATAGGCTCAAATGACCACCCTCCTTGCTGCCTCTTCTATTACTAGTTCTGTCCATCACATAAGGTCCTTCTTCTCTACCCTACCAGGAATTTAATGAGCAAAAGCACTGTGGCAGGCTCTGCTTTGTGGGGTTGTTTTCTGAAGCTTCTTAGTGGCCAATAGGTTTAAAAGCAGGTCACAGTCATAGATTGCTCAAAGTTCACCACATACATGCAGGTATGGGTAAGTCCTGCTGTACATTGTCTCCACTCTACAATGTAAACTAGCAAGTCGTTAATCGCCATTCCCACCCTCAGATTAAAGAACCGTCCCAGACACCTAATGAAAAGAGAGATCTTTCCCCAAACAGTAAAGGTTTTTGTTTCTAAAGTTAAATAGTAATTTGTATATAGTTATTCCTCTTTTGTACTAATACAGTAGCCTTATTTTATGCTTCTTTGTGGTCTTCAATCCAGAATGATTACTGTGCTTAAAAAAGCTTTGTGTCCTGTTCAGTAATCCTGTCCGGAATTATATGATATTGTGTACCATGTGTACTGAACAGTTTTGTAAGGGGGGATTTTACTGAAGAACCTTTTACAACTAGGAATATTGTACATTGTAAATCTGATTGTTAAGATACTGATACTAATAAACCTGATGCATTTTAGTTATCTTGGCCTAGATAGCTATCACCAAGAGAGAGTTCTACTTCCCAGGAGGGCATGGACAGAAATGTACCACACCACTTTTACCTAAATTATTCAGCACCTTTTCCCTCCTGTCATTTCTGGTTCTCTCCATCATATCATGGACAGAGCTAGGTTCTCCATCCAGCTAATCTCTCCCACCTGTTAAGCTGCTTAGCGATCCTTGTGTTGCAATCTCTCCGATTCATACGATGCAGCAATATTCTTCTCTCGAAGCAAGGCAGGTCTAGTGGTGCTCCTGGTATTATAGAGGGTTCTTCCTATAAGTGCCACCATTTTCCTCAGAAGTGCGTCATTGACCCATGGCTAGGGTCATATTTAGGCGCTCCACACTGAACTACAATTTGGGAGGACTTCTACTGATGGGATCATTCCCTGTACTGTGAGCAAATTCAGAACTCCTATCTGATACCGTATATGTACTCTAGATTTGGATGTGTATCTGGAAGTATGATTATAGTGGCTGTATTTTTAGAAGGCTGTCATCCCTTGTTTTAAAATGGAGAAAGTGGATCCTCCTGTGAATGTCAAGGATACTCCACCTTCAATCTCTCTGCAAATGTATGCATGCATATTTCCTTGTTCTTTATTTTTTTTTCTTCTTTCTTTTACTAATATTTGCTTTTCATTTCTCTTTTGCTTTATGTCTTTCATCACTGAGTATAAAAATCTGCTCAAGAAATGTGTACTTTGTAATAAAGCTTTGTGGGAAGATACAAATCTTATTTTTGCTCAGGACAAGTGTTTGGAGGCAATTTTATTATTGATCTTGCACCTGATGTTGAGAGTTCTGATTTTAAATTTGAGAAGGACGTTTCTAATGTACCTTTAGTATCTATCTGCAGAATATATTATGTTAGAGAAAAGTTAGAACTACAAAATTTGCCCTCAACTTCTTCTGATTGGTATAATAAATTGCAGTCTGCAAATTCAGATATTTTTTTTTAATGGCATCAGTCAAACATATGATAAAATTTGAAGATTTTTTTCCTCTACCTAAGAATATTTTCGAATTATTTGCTACATCTCCTAAGGTAGATGCACCTATATTCTTGCCTTTCCAAAATTATATTTCTTTCATATAGGTGGCGAGAGTCCATGAGTTGTTATGTATGGGATATACGTTCCTATCAAGAGGAGGCAAAGTTTACCAAACCTCAAAAGCCTATAACTACCCCTCCCACCTCACACATGCCTCAGTTTTAAAACTTTGCCTCCTTAGAAGGTGATTGAAGCTTGATTTCTTCAGCAAAAGGCACTTCAGAGCATATTGAAGCCTGGTTCCCCTCAGAGTACAGTGCTTGTCATAGGGAAGTTAAGGGAGAACTGCCTCATGTCACCATGTTTTCGCCTCACAGGAAATCTTTTCATGAGCTTTCTGTAAATTCGGTCGCTGGGATTCATCTTCTGCCTCCTTTACAGATCAATGTTATACTCCTATTCCATTACCTCTGCTGATATGTTTCAGTACTGGTTTGGCTGTCTGCTATTGGGTGGGTGTCTTAAGGTAAGTATATTTCTTTTTCTGAAGACACTCTCAGCTATCAATTGGGCACTTTTGATTAAGTTCTCCCTATGTATATTTAAATATAAGAGCCCTGAGACAGGCACTAATTCCCCTATTTTAAAAATTATGTTGAATTATAATTATTTATGGACTTATGTGTTGCCTTATAAGGGTAGATAGATCCAGAAAGATATAAGGGGGCATATTTATTTTATATTTAGACTTCAGCCTCCGTTTCACGAGGCATCCCTTTTTTTAAATTTTGCACATGATCACGCACACTGACACCTCATTTAAAGTCTTGATGTTGCGTCATCAATTTGCACCGTTTTGGCACGCAATCATGCCTTTTTTTCCCGGCATTAAAAAACCCGTCCCCCTGCACATCGTGCCTTTGTTTCATTATAAGGCTATGTTTGCATGGTTTTTGTTTTTAGGATTTAATCAATGTTCAATATTTTTAACTCACTTAATTCCATACTAATTTTGCACTAATGTTTTTAGACTATTATGTACTCTAAACTTTTTTCTTAGTCTTTTAATTTTTTTGCAATTTTTTTTCATAGGCGATTTTTCCCATTTCCTCTAAAGCTTGCTATAAAAAGGGGGATATGATAATGTTTTTTTGCAACTAAGAAATGTTTTTGTTTACCATAATGGAGCAGCCTGAAGTTACCATAGGAAATTAGCTGCCTGGACACTTTTCTACCAAAGCTAAGAGTGCTTATTGTAAAAAAAAAATGAAGTAGGTTTTTCTGCTCATTTATGTGGCTCATGTTTTGATTTTTTAATAACATTTTGACAATGTTTCTATTAGTACAAATGCACCTTCTGGTTTTTCCCTCAGTATAATGCAGAAGGCATAGCCACAGCAATGAAAGATTTTATTACTGCTGCCATTGAGAAGGCCCTGACTGCTATACCACCTTCAAATAAACGTAAAAGGTGAGCACATGTTTTACCTTCTACTAGTAATTTATTTGCTAACCGACAGAATACTGACATATCTTCTACTAATGGGGATTCCTCTGATTCTGAGGATCTTACATCAGACACAGAGGTTGATAAATCTTCCTTTTTATTTAGAACTGAACATATTAATTAAACTAAGTTTTATTCACTTTAGGTATTGAAGAAACTAATCCTTCTGATGATATACCCTGTAATTGTTTAAATTCCGTTTAAAACTGTTGTCAATCTCCCTGAATTGTTTTTCTATTCCTGATATGATTGCTAAAGAATGGTGTAAACCAGGTACTTCTTCTTTTAGCCCTTCTTAAAGGTTTAAAAGATTATATATTTTACCTATTGCTAATTTAGAGCTTTGGGAAACAGTCCCCAAGGTTGATGGGTCCATTTCCACTTCCATTGATGGGGCCATTTCCACTCTTGCAAAACATACTACTATTCCTTTGGAAACAGAACGTCTGTTAAAGACCCCTTAGATAGGAAACTTGAATCTTATCTTAGAAGGGCATACTTACATACTGGTTACATTTTTCAACCAGCCATTTCTATTGCTGACATAGCTGCTGCCTATACTTTTTGGTTATCTAGCCTTGCTCAGCAGTTATCTTCAGATCCTGAATGTTCCAACATTCTTCTTTCTTTCCTAAGATATGGTGAGTCCACGACATTGTCAATTACTAGTGGGAATATCACTCCTTTAGAAAAAAGCAATAGAAAGAGGAGCCAATGGTGCAGATCAATGGTGATTCTGAAGCACTTATAACAAGTGATATACACAAGATACTCACATGTATAGAAGGCAATCAGTTATGCCTATAGAGACAGGCTGGATTTCTACAGCAATCCAGCTGGCTGATCCAGGAGACAAAGGCAGTATACTGGTGTAAGGGGTTCACACCCTAAATGTAGCGTAGCAGTAGACCATACACAGCACTCAGAGTGGGTAAAAATAAAAACATATTTATTAAAAAGTATATAAAAGTTTACCACTCATCTCAGTGCCAAAATAAGTTATGGCTAGTGGAGAAACAGTGCAACGCGTTTCTCAGATAGACTGTTTCCTCAGGCATGTTTCTCATCAATTCTTTACATCCTTATATAGGGCTACGCTACTACAAACACCAATAACCCACCCCTAACAATGATCACAGTTAGGACCAATCACAACCCGTCATTTGGACAACACCCACCCTGCTGCAATCATATTCAAATGTAACTAAGTTAAAAACACTGTTATAAGTAAAATATATAAAACTCATCGATTTTTCTTTCACTATATATATATATATATATATATATATATATTATATCGATATTTAATACATATCTCGTGATTCCTATAGTTAAAAAATCTATAATTATCTTTGGCCGTAAATGCTGCGACCTGATTGGATACTGACAATATCCATCAATAGTTCTAGGGCAGATCGTCTATACGGCTCTCTAATATGTCCAAATTGCCATCAATCAACTGTTATCCGCAGCAAAAATAGTCACGGCTCTCTATCCAATAATCTTCTAGCCCACTGTGAACTATCTGCCAATGGGTATCCCGTTATCGGACCACACCTCTGGCAATACTT
Organism: Bombina bombina; assembly: GCF_027579735.1. Classification (NCBI taxonomy): domain Eukaryota; kingdom Metazoa; phylum Chordata; class Amphibia; order Anura; family Bombinatoridae; genus Bombina; species Bombina bombina. Next base: position 362,109,602 of record NC_069501.1, on the reverse strand, counting down.
ATGTTAGGATATTCTTTGGTGTCAAGACCCTCCTGATGTAAACAAATGACCCAATTGGTCCTAATACCGGATGACAATAATACCGTCACCATAACAGACAAAAAATAAACAAACATAACACTTGTCAGTACGCACCATGCTCCTCATCTATAATCGAGCTACTGTCTAACATAGAAACACAAATGTTCTGCATATTGTACTTCTCATCTATAATTGCGATATTTCAATAGCGCTGTAGGTTTATTATATTAACCTGTTATTAACCTTTTATTAACCAGCCACTGGGCACACTAGAACATATCTAATTGATTGTGGGGGACATACAAATAGGATGTCTGTGTCTATACATATAATTGATTGCAGGGGACTTACGAATAAGATGGCAATGTCTATGAATATAAAGAGAAGATCAAATATATAAATATGTGATATATGGACATGCCTACTTCATGCCCTCCTCAGTATGGTAATGATTATGTGTATGGGGCCTATAGTAATACTAATATTAGATATAGTAATATATCGCCTTCGTCTCCTGGATCAGCCAGCTGGATTGCTGTAGAAATCCAGCCTGTCTCTATAGGCATAACTGATTGCCTTCTATACATGTGAGTACCTTGTGTATATCACTTGTTATAAGTGCTTCAGAATCACCATTGATCTGCACCATTGGCGCCTCTTTCTATTGCTTTTTTCTACAGATTGTCTTCTATTGGATGCCGTTAGAGAGCTGCCCCTATGATCAGCTAGCTGGACTGCTGATAAAATCCAGCTTGCCCCTACTGGCATAATTGATTGCCTTCTATACAAGTGAGTACCCTGTGTTCGCCTAACATCAGCTCCATTTAAGAACTATCATTGATCTGCACCATTGGCGCCTCTTCCTTTGTGTTTTTTCTTAACGGAATATCACTCCTGGCCAGCAGGATGAGGCAAAGAGCACCACAGCCAAGCTGTTAAGTATCACTCCCCTTCTCACAATCCCCATTCATTCTCTTTGCCTTGGTGCATTGAGGAGGTGAAGTTTTGGTATCTGAAGAAAATTGGATTTCTTTCACTACAAGCAAGATTTTTGGGTCTAGCCGTACTCCACGTTAATCTCTTCAGTAGGGTAGTGGTGGGTTTATAGCAGTTAGGAACTTGTGAGGTGGGCCTCGCTGCGTTTTCCTAACATGTTGCTGCCCCTGTATAGGTTTACTCTGTTATTTCTTTTTTCAACAGGTCTCTGTAAAGAGTGGCATCCTTTCACGCCATGTGAGCTGTCTCCCTGCCGGACAGCTAGATGTGCAGGTAAGTGCCTTTTGTCTGCTGGGGCTAGGACGCTGGCACTGATGGGGTTAAAGACTCCATGCATTTAATGTGGGACACAAAATCCTTCATAGAGGATGTTTTCTGGCAGTGGGCAGACACTATATTGGTATGTGACTGAGGGGTTAATCTTCAAGGCAAGGAAGGAGTTAACCCTCTATTGGGGGCTCAGAATTAGTTTTAAGCTTCACTGACTATACTTCAAAGAACATTGCTTAAAATCTGTTAAACAAGAACTCTGTTTATTTAAACTTTGGTGGTTAATCCTATGCTTATTCTGGTGAATCTACAGCAGAGAGTCTGACATTTAGGAGAGCGTGCTCTGTCACTTTCAGCACCATTCCTATGGAGCTAGTGTGGTGTGCCGTTTTGAGAGAAAGCGGAGCGGTGCTATTATTTTTTGTTTTTACTTGTTTGCCCTGTAAGAACATATTTTACTGGTCTCTGGGGATACTAAGTATTTCGGCTAAGTTTTTCTCGGCAGGATGCAGCGCAATACATGCTTGCCTCATCCCCATGCCGATTTCATGTTCCCGCCTCCTCCTTAGATAAGCGGAGCAGCGCCATTTTAGGATTTTGTGTCAGCAGCTGTAATCCCACCTTGTTTTTCGGCGTGAGAACAGAGCAGCGTTTTTTTTCTGATTATTTATATATATATATATATATATATATATATATATATATATATATATATATATATATATATATACTGTATGTGCATACTGTTTTTGATAAGCCTAATGATGTCAGAGTAAATATTTAATAAATCCTCAAGTTGAGGTTTTAATTAATAAGTTATATACCACTGTAGTTAGTGGTAGACTTAAAAGGATTGGAAATTTGTGCACATTGTCTAATGGTGGCAAATGTGTCAAGTCCTTTTTTGTTTTATAAAATAAGTGATTTTGGGCATATGTTCTTGGAACAGGGCTCTGTTCCTAGGAATGAATGACTTTTGGCTCTTGAGGACCAAATTGTTTTTTTTGCTTAACATTTCTGTCCCTTATATTTAAAATAAATTCCTTTTTTCTTTCATGTAATTAGCAAGAGTCCATGAGCTAGTGATGTATGGGATATACATTCCTACCAGGAGGGGCAAAGTTTCCCAAACCTCAAAATGCCTACAAATACACCCCTCACCACACCCACAAATCAGTTTTACAAACTTTGCCTCCCGTGGAGGTGGTGAAGTAAGTTTGTGCTAGATTCTACGTTGATATGCGCTCCGCAGCAGGTTGGAGCCCGGTTTTCCTCTCAGCGTGCAGTGAATGTCAGAGGGATGTGAAGAGAGTATTGCCTATTTGAATTCAATGATCTCCTTCTACGGGGTCTATTTCATAGGTTCTCTGTTATCGGTCGTAGAGATTCATATCTTACCTCCCTTTTCAGATCGACGATATACTCTTATATATACCATTACCTCTACTGATTCTCGTTTCAGTACTGGTTTGGCTTTCTACTACATGTAGATGAGTGTCCTGGGGTAAGTAAGTATTATTTTTGTGACACTCTAAGCTATGGTTGGGCACTTTTATATAAAGTTCTAAATATTTGTGTTTAAACATTTATTTGCCTTGATTCAGGATGTTCAATATTCCTTATTTCAGACAGTCAGTTTCATTATTTGGGATAATGCATTTGAATAATCAATTTTTTTCTTACCTTAAAATTTGACTTTTTTCCCTGTGGGCTTTTAGGCTCGCGGGGGCTGAAAATGCTTCATTTTATTGCGTCATTCTTGGCGCAGACTTTTTTGGCGCAAAAAAATTTTCTTTGTTATTTCCGGCATCATACTTGTCACCGGAAGTTACGTAATTTTTGACGTTTTTGCACCAAAAGTGTCGGCATTACCGGATGTGGCGTCATTTTTGGCGCTAAAAGCATTTTGGCGCCAAATAATGTGGGCGTGTCTTTTGGCGCTAAAAAATATGGGCGTCATTATTGTCTCCACATTATTTAAGTCTCATTGTTTATTTGCTTCTGGTTGCTAGAAGCTTGTTCACTGGCATTTTTTCCCATTCCTGAAACTGTCATTTAAGGAATTTGATCAATTTTGCTTTATATGTTGTTTTTTCTATTACATATTGCAAGATGTCTCAGATTGACCCTGAATCAGAAGATACTTCTGGAAAATCGCTGCCTGATGCTGGATCTACCAAAGTTAAGTGTATTTGCTGTAAACTTGTGGTATCTGTTCCTCCAGCTGTTGTTTGTAATGAATGTCATGACAAACTTGTTAATGCAGATAATATTTCCTTTAGTACTGTTACATTACCTGTTGCTGTTCCATCAACATCTAATACTCAGAGTGTTCCTGTTAACATAAGAGATTTTGTTTCTAAATCTATTAAGAAGGCTATGTCTGTTATTCCTCCTTCTAGTAAACGTAAAAGGTCTTTTAAAACTTCTCATTTTTCAGATGAATTTTTAAATGAACATCATCATTCTGATTCTGATAATGATTCCTCTGGTTCAGAGGATTCTGTTTCAGAGGTTGATGCTGATAAATCTTCATATTTATTCAAAATGGAATTTATTCGTTCTTTACTTAAAGAAGTCTTAATTGCATTAGAAATAGAGGAATCTGGTCCTCTTGATACTAAATCTAAACGTTTAAATAAGGTTTTTAAATCTCCTGTAGTTATTCCAGAAGTTTTTCCTGTCCCTGATGCTATTTCTGAAGTAATTTCCAGGGAATGGAATAATTTGGGTAATTCATTTACTCCTTCTAAACGTTTTAAGCAATTATATCCTGTGCCATCTGACAGATTAGAGTTTCTGGACAAAATCCCTAAGGTTGATGGGGCTATCTCTACTCTTGCTAAACATACTACTATTCCTACGGCAGATAGTACTTCCTTTAAGGATCCTTTAGATAGAAAAATTGAATCCTTTCTAAGAAAAGCTTACTTATGTTCAGGTAATCTTCTTAGACCTGCTATATCTTTAGCGGATGTTGCTGCAGCTTCAACTTTTTGGTTGGAAGCTTTAGCGCAACAAGTAACAGATCATAATTCTCATAGCATTGTTAATCTTCTTCAGCATGCTAATAATTTTATTTGTGATGCCATCTTTGATATCATTAGGGTTGATGTCAGGTATATGTCTGTTACAGAAGCATTAGTTATTTTGTTGTGAAGAGCTTATTTCCCAGCAGCAATGCCTGAACCAGCAAGCCAGCGCCTAAGAAGGGCTCCAAGAAAACCGTAACAAGTATCATTTCATAAAGAGTTAACTCTTTTTTTTCAGCTTTTAGAAACTATTGCCTAAATACACATTTGCTGGCCTCAGCTCTAAGTTTAGGGATAACCAATCCCATTGTCTAATCACCTCTGGAGCCAGACTGCTAATTGATAAGATGAACTTGTAAACTTGTTATCTTAAGTACTGTAATCCTATTGTGGCCTGTCAAAGGACAGTGCTCTCTATCTAAATGTGTGATGGGGGATTTTGTGCTTCCCCCCCCTCTCCCCCTGGGAGTGCCCTGTGTGCAGGTAACCTTAATAAAAAGCAGGCTGGGCATCCCAGTCCTGAGTTCTTGTTTGACCCTCAATCGCAGCGTTGACTCGTTTTTGTGGGCAGAAGGGTATCCTAGCTGTACTGCAGCTAAGGGAGATTATTCTATATTTGCGAGACTCATATAGAATACTATGGAAAGCAGCTTCTCCCCTCTTTAGCAATAGGGATCTAGGCTACTAAGCGGTCCATCTCTCAGCAAGACTAAGGGTAACCGTAACATTTGGCGGCAGCGGCGGGATTTTCCTGGATTTCCTAGGAGAGGTACAGAACGGATGGAGAGCGCTTACGAAAAATTGAAGCGTACAACCCTAAAGGATTTACTTGAAAGCAGAGGGGGGTACGCCAGCAACCGGCCGAGGAGAGAGCTGATCGCAGAATTGACCGAACTGGATCAGAGCTTCACAATGGCGGAAACACCGACCATGATTAGTGACGAAAAAACCAGGATTGTTCGGGAAAGGCTCTCATTATACGGGCCGAACCCCTCCATGGAATTGGTACAGCAGTTGATGGCGGAGGCGGACAAGGATATACGAGAGACTCGAGCCCACGAACTCAACCTAGCGAACGCACACCGCAATGCTGAAGCCCCGCAGGTAATCATCCCTGTCGAAAATGCTGGGAGGCCCAAGATACCCTATGCGGCATTTCGACCCTTTCTAGAGAGCGAGACAGGGATTGATGAATATTTGGCGGACTTCGAAAGGCAATGTGCCCTGCACCAGATTCCCAACAGAGAGTGGCCCACGATATTGTCTGGGAAACTATCCGGGCGAGCCCTGGAAGCCTTTCGTACTCTGGGTGCTGAGGAAGTGACACAGTATGAGCTAGTTAAGGAGACACTGTTGCGACGGTACGCTGTAACTCCGGACACGTATCGCCGACAGTTTCGGGGCACGGAAAAGAAGCCTAACGATACCCATATGGAATGGGCGCACCGAATGCAGAGAGCGGCAAATCACTGGCTGAGCGGAAGTAAAGCGGTGACTGGGGAGGAAATTTTACAATTGTTTCTCTTAGAACATTTTTATAATGGCATGGAACAGCAAGGGAAGGAATGGCTGCGAGACAGGCGGCCTTCTACCTTAGAAGAAGCAGCCAAATTGGCCGATGAACATTATGACTCCCGTCTTCACGAACCCATGAACTACCGAGCTCCAGCACGGGTCGAACCCAGAGAGGTTTACTGTGCACCCCCTCTTGCTGAATTCCGAGCCCCGGTGCCCACAGGGCCCGTCCGACACTCAGGACCACCCAATAACAGCTCTGAGCGACCCAGACCGACTTGCCACCGATGCAAGCAACCAGGGCATTTCATGGCTAGCTGCCCCCTTAATACGCACCAGACACCCAGGAATTACAATTACCCCTCTGGGTCCTATCGTCCGCCCCGGGCCCTCTGTGTTAACCAAGAGGCCCCTATAGAGGGATATGTGGGGCCGCTTCACGAGGCAGACCCTGTATTTGCTGCCTCAGATAACCGCCAGCACCATCGGCAGAGGGTATGGCTCGAGGGGCGATCTACCGAGGGATTGCGAGACACAGGGGCTACTATCACGCTGGTACAGAGTCATTTGGTGCCAGAGCACAAGCGATCCGGACAGACTGTGGCCGTTAGAGTGGCGGGGGGGGATGTGTATAAAATTCCAACAGCTAAAGTGCATCTTGATTGGGGAGCGGGAAAGGGGGCTGTGAACGTGGGCCTAATGGATAATTTACCTGCCGAAGTACTACTGGGCAACGATTTGGGCCCCATGACTTCTGCCTATGCTCCAGTATGCAACAACGAGGCGGACCCAGTGACTACACGGGCCCAAGCCCGGACGGAGCGAGAGCTCTCACCAGTGCGGGAGACACAGGTAAGACCTACCCCGACCTTGCCTGACAGGTTAGGCCCCATACCCTGGGACACCCCAGATGCTTTTGAGGCAGAGTCTAAGACTGACCCGACCTTACAAAAGTACCGGGAACGAGCAGAGACCGGAGGGGGCGGGGCAGATAACGAAACATTCTTATGGGAAAAAGGGAAACTATACCGCTGGACAGAGAAAAGGGGACAGCTTAGGTGACAGCTGGTAGTGCCCCACAAATACCATCAAGAAATCCTCAAAATAGGCCACGACATCCCCTTAGCAGGCCACCTAGCCGTAACCCGTACCCTACACCGCATTACTCACACGTTCTTTTGGCCAGGGGTGCACGCTGACGTTAGAACTTACTGTAACACCTGCAATGTGTGTCAACGAGTAGGAAGGCGAGGCGATCACCCTAAAGCCCAGCTAGTAAATATGCCCATTGTAGAGGAACCCTTCAGCCGGGTTGCTATTGACCTAGTGGGACCACTGGCTACCCCTAGTCCCTCCGGTAAGCGCTACATTCTTACCGTAGTGGACTACGCTACCAGGTACCCAGAGGCTGTCGCCCTATCCAACATACAAGCGGATACGGTAGCGAATGCACTAGTACAGGTGTTCTCCCGGGTAGGATTTCCAAAAGAAATCCTATCCGACCGAGGCACCCAATTTACGGCTGAATTAACCCAACAACTCTGGCAGGTTTGCAAAATTAAGTCCCTCCTGAGCTCCCCATACCACCCCCAGACGAACGGGCTGTGTGAGAGGTTCAATGGGACCCTCAAGCAAATGCTCAAGACGTTCACTCAGGAATACCGAGACTGGGAACGCTTCCTGCCACACCTCCTATTTGCTTATCGGGAGGTGCCCCAGGAAACGACAGGGTTCTCTCCCTTCGAGTTGCTCTACGGAAGAAAGGTACGGGGACCCCTAAACCTGATCCGGGAGCACTGGGAGGGAGAGATGGAGGCTGACGGTGTCCCCATTGTGCCATACGTGCTGGAACTCAGGGACCGAATGGAGCAATTAGCCAAATCCGTGCGGGCTAATCTCCAGTTGGCCCAGAGAAGACAGAAAGTATGGTACGATCGGGGGGCCCGAAAGAGAATCTTTACCATAGGACAAAAGGTGTTAGTACTTAAGCCGGTGAAGACAGACAAATTGCAGGCGTCCTGGCAGGGTCCCTACCAGATCGTAGAGAAAAGGGGAGACACCACTTATATGATAGCTAGCTGCCATGACAACAATCTTAGAAAGACATTCCATGTAAACATGCTCAAGGAATATTTTGAGCGACCAGAGAACGTGACGGCCGTATGTTGTTCCCCTCAGGAAGACCCCGACAGTTTACCCATTCCAGACCTATTAGAAAAGAGTCTCCCCACAGGTATAGTGGCGCAGGTTCAGATAGGGGACCGACTTAGCCCCACTGAAAGGGAGCAGCTCAACCAACTCCTCCAGTCCAAACACCTCACCTTCTCCCCGAAGCCAGGGTACACTACTTTAACCACCCACCAGGTAGATACTCCGGGACAAGCTCCCTTGCGCCAGGCTCCGTACCGAATCCCCGAAGCAGTTAGGACAGGAATGAAGAAGGAGATCGATGAGATGCTCCAGCTCAGGGTAATTGAGCCCTCCGATAGTCCATGGGCCTCCCCAGTTGTCTTGGTGCCCAAGAAAGATGGGACCACCCGGTTCTGCGTAGACTATCGGAGGCTCAATGAAAATACCGTGACGGACGCTTACCCTATGCCCAGGGTAGATGAGCTACTCGATCGTATAGCCAGGGGAAATTACCTGACCACTATTGACCTCTGCAAAGGTTACTGGCAGATTCCCCTGGCCCCGGAGGCTATCCCCAAGTCGGCATTCGTCACCCCATTCGGCTTATATCAGTTTAGGGTAATGCCGTTTGGGATGAAGAATGCCCCAGCTACATTCCAGCGCTTGGTGGATAGGCTCCTGGATGGCTTCCAGAGTTTTGCTTGCGCCTACCTGGACGACATAGCGATCCACAGTGAGTCCTGGGAGGACCACTTAGCTCATGTGGGAATGGTTCTGGATCAGATCCGGGCTGCTGGCCTGACTCTGAAGCCAGAAAAATGCCACTTTGGGATGGCCGAGGTACAGTACCTGGGTCACCGGGTGGGGTGTGGAAAGCAGCGACCAGATCCGGCCAAAATAGAAGCTGTCGCCAATTGGCCCACCCCCATCACTAAGACTCAGGTCCTAGCCTTCCTGGGCACGGCAGGGTACTATAGACGGTTTGTACCAGACTACAGCACACTTGCCAAACCCCTGACTGACTTGACCAAGAAGAACTTACCTCGACAGGTCCTGTGGTCTCCCCACTGTGAAACGGCTTTCCAGGCTCTCAAAAATGCTCTAATTAACGCTCCTGTCTTGGCGGCCCCAGCCCTTAACAAACGTTTTATCGTCCATACAGATGCTTCCATGTTCGGGCTGGGAGCTGTCCTCAGCCAAGTAGGCGAAGATGGAGGGGAGCATCCAGTTGCCTACATCAGCCGGAAGCTCCTGCCCCGCGAAGTCAGCTATGCAGCGGTCGAAAAGGAGTGTTTGGCTTTGGTGTGGGCATTATAGAAATTGACTCCCTATTTATATGGTCAGGAGTTCACTCTGGTCACCGACCATAACCCGTTGGTGTGGCTGAACCGGGTCTCTGGAGATAACGGCAGGCTATTACGTTGGAGCTTATCGTTGCAACCCTTCAATTTCACCATTACTTACAGACCTGGGAAACAGAATGGCAACGCCGACGGGTTGTCCAGACAAACCGACCTCAGCCCCGCATAACCAGCGGTCTGGACAGCCTTAGTCTGCCCCGAAAAGGGGTCAGACCGTGTCTGCCAGAGTGTTCCACAGAAAGGGAGCACTGTTACAGAAGCATTAGTTATTTTGTTGTGAAGAGCTTATTTCCCAGCAGCAATGCCTGAACCAGCAAGCCAGCACCTAAGAAGGGCTCCAAGAAAACCATAACAAGTATCATTTCATAAAGAGTTAACTCTTTTTTTTCAGCTTTTAGAAACTATTGCCTAAATACACATTTGCTGGCCTCAGCTCTAAGTTTAGGGATAACCAATCCCATTGTCTAATCACCTCTGGAGCCAGACTGCTAATTGATAAGATGAACTTGTAAACTTGTTATCTTAAGTACTGTAATCCTATTGTGGCCTGTCAAAGGACAGTGCTCTCTATCTAAATGTGTGATGGGGGATTTTGTGCTTCCCCCCCCTCTCCCCCTGGGAGTGCCCTGTGTGCATGTAACCTTAATAAAAAGCAGGCTGGGCATCCCAGTCCTGAGTTCTTGTTTGACCCTCAATCGCAGCGTTGACTCGTTTTTGTGGGCAGAAGGGTATCCTAGCTGTACTGCAGCTAAGGGAGATTATTCTATATTTGCGAGACTCATATAGAATACTATGGAAAGCAGCTTCTCCCCTCTTTAGCAATAGGGATCCAGGCTACTAAGCGGTCCATCTCTCATCAAGACTAAGGGTAACCGTAACAATGTCTCTAGCTATTTTAGCTAGAAGAGCTTTATGGCTTAAAACTTGGAATGCTGATATGTCTTCTAAGTCAACTTTGCTTTCCCTTTCTTTCCAGGGTAATAAATTATTTGGTTCACAGTTGGATTCTATTATTTCAACTGTTACTGGGGGGAAAGGAACTTTTTTACCACAGGATAAAAAATCTAAAGGTAAATTTAGGTCTACTAATCGCTTTCGTTCCTTTCGTCACAATAAGGAACAAAAGCCTGATCCTTCCCCTACAGGAGCGGTATCAGTTTGGAAACCATCTCTAGTCTGGAATAAATCCAAGCCTTTTAGAAAGCCAAAGCCAGCTCCCAAGTCCACATGAAGGTGCGGCCCTCATTCCAGCCCAGCTGGTAGGGGGCAGGTTATGATTTTTCAAAGAAATTTGGATCAATTCGATTCACAATCTTTGGATTCAGAACATTGTTTCAGAAGGGTACAGAATAGGCTTCAAGATAAGGCCTCCTGCAAGAAGATTTTTTCTTTCCCGTGTCCCAGTAAATCCAGTGAAGGCTCAAGCATTTCTGAAATGTGTTTCAGATCTAGAGTTGGCTGGAGTAATTATGCCAGTTCCAGTTCTGGAACAGGGGCTGGGGTTTTACTCAAATCTCTTCATTGTACCAAAGAAGGAGAATTCCTTCAGACCAGTTCTGGATTTAAAAATATTGAATCATTATGTAAGGATACCAACATTCAAAATGGTAACTATAAGGACTATTCTGCCTTTTGTTCAGCAAGGGCATTATATGTCCACAATAGATTTACAGGATGCATATCTGCATATCCGATTCATCCAGATCACTATCAGTTTCTGAGATTCTCTTTCCTAGACAAGCATTACCAGTTTGTGGCTCTGCCGTTTGGCCTAGCAACAGCTCCAAGGATTTTTACAAAGGTTCTCGATGCCCTTCTGTCTGTAATCAGAGAACAGGGTATTGTGGTATTTCCTTATTTGGACGATATCTTGGTACTTGCTCAGTCTTCACATTTAGCAGAATCTCATACGAATCGACTTGTATTGTTTCTTCAAGAACATGGTTGGAGGATCAATTTACCAAAAAGTTCATTGATTCCTCAGACAAGGGTAACCTTTTTAGGTTTCCAGATAGATTCAGTGTCCATGACTCTGTCTCTGACAGACAAGAGACGTCTAAAATTGGTTTCAGCTTGTCGAAACCTTCAGTCTCAATCATTCCCTTCAGTAGCCTTATGCATGGAAATTCTAGGTCTTATGACTGCTGCATCAGACGCGATCCCCTTTGCTCGTTTTCACATGCGACCTCTTCAGCTCTGTATGCTGAACCAGTGGTGCAGGGATTATACAAAGATATCTCAATTAATATCTTTAAAACCGATTGTACGACACTCTCTGACGTGGTGGACAGACCACCATCATTTAGTTCAGGGGGCTTCTTTTGTTCTTCCGACCTGGACTGTGATTTCAACAGATGCAAGTCTGACAGGTTGGGGAGCTGTTTGGGGGTCTCTGACAGCACAAGGGGTTTGGGAATCTCAGGAGGTGAGATTACCAATCAACATTTTGGAACTCCGTGCAATTTTCAGAGCTCTTCAGTCATGGCCTCTTCTAAAGAGAAAGTCGTTCATTTGTTTTCAGACGGACAATGTCACAACCGTGGCATATGTCAATCATCAAGGAGGGACTCACAGTCCTCTGGCTATGAAAGAAGTATCTCGAATACTGGTATGGGCGGAATCCAGCTCCTGTCTAATTTCTGCGGTTCATATCCCGGTATAGACAATTGGGAAGCGGATTATCTCAGTCGCCAAACGTTACATCCGGGCGAATGGTCTCTTCACCCAGAGGTATTTCTTCAGATTGTTCAAATGTGGGGACTTCCAGAAATAGATCTGATGGCTTCTCATCTAAACAAGAAGCTTCCCAGGTATCTGTGCAGATCCAGGGATCCTCAGGCGGAGGCAGTGGATGCATTGTCACTTCCTTGGAAGTATCATCCTGCATATATCTTTCTGCCTCTAGTTCTTCTTCCAAGAGTGATTTCCAAGATTCTAAAGGAGCGCTCGTTTGTTCTGCTGGTGGCTCCAGCATGGCCTCACAGGTTTTGGTATGCGGATCTTGTCCGGATGGCTACTTGCCAACCGTGGACTCTTCCGTTAAGACCAGACCTTCTATCGCAAGGTCCTTTTTTCCATCAGGATCTCAAATCCTTAAAATTTGAAGGTATGGAGATTGAACGCTTGATTCTCAGTCATAGAGGTTTCTCTGACTCTGTGATTAATACTATGTTACAGGCTCGTAAATCTGTATCTAGGAAGATATATTATCAAGTCTGGAAGATTTACATTTCTTGGTGTTTTTCTCATCATTTTTCTTGGCATTCTTTTAGAATTCCTAGAATTTTACAGTTTCTTCAGGATGGTTTGGATAAAGGTTTGTCTGCAAGTTCCTTGAAAGGACAAATCTCTGCTCTTTCTGTTCTTTTTCACAGAAAGATTGCTAGTCTTCCTGATATTCATTGTTTTGTACAAGCTTTGGTTCATATAAAACCTGTTATTAAGTCAATTTCTCCTCCTTGGAGTTTGAATTTGGTTCTGGGGGCTCTTCAAGCTCCTCCGTTTGAACCTATGCATTCGCTGGACATTAAATTACTTTCTTGGAAAGTTTTGTTTCTTTTGGCCATCTCTTCTGCTAGAAGAGTTTCTGAATTATCTGCTCTTTCTTGTGAGTCTCCTTTTCTGATTTTTCATCAGGATAAGGCGGTGTTGCGAACTTCTTTTAAATTTTTACCTAAGGTTGTGAATTCTAACAACATTAGTAGAGAAATTGTGGTTCCTTCATTGTGTCCTAATCCTAAGAATTCTAAGGAAAGATCGTTGCATTCTTTGGATGTAGTTAGAGCTTTGAAATATTATGTTGAAGCTACTAAAAATTTCTGAAAGACTTCTAGTCTATTTGTTATCTTTTCCGGTTCTAGGAAAGGTCAGAAGGCCTCTGCCATTTCTCTGGCGTCTTGGTTAAAGTTTTTGATTCATCATGCTTATGTCGAGTCGGGTAAAACTCCACCTCAAAGGATTACAGCTCATTCTACTAGGTCAGTTTCTACTTCCTGGGCGTTTAGGAATGAAGCTTCGGTTGATCAGATTTGCAAAGCAGCAACTTGGTCTTCTTTGCATACTTTTACTAAATTCTACCATTTTGATGTGTTTTCTTCTTCTGAAGCAGTTTTTGGTAGAAAAGTACTTCAGGCAGCTGTTTCAGTTTGATTCTTCTGCTTATAATTTCAGTTTTTTTCATTATAAGATTTAAACTTTGTTTTGGGTGTGGATTATTTTCAGCGGAATTGGCTGTCTTTATTTTATCCCTCCCTCTCTAGTGACTCTTGCGTGGAAGATCCACATCTTGGGTATTCATTATCCCATACGTCACTAGCTCATGGACTCTTGCTAATTGCATGAAAGAAAACATAATTTATGTAAGAACTTACCTGATAAATTCATTTCTTTCATATTAGCAAGAGTCCATGAGGCCCACCCTTTTTTGTGGTGGTTATGATTTTTTTGTATAAAGCACAATTATTCCAATTCCTTATTTTTTATGCTTTCGCACTTTTTTCTTATCACCCCACTTCTTGGCTATGCGTTAAACTGATTTGTGGGTGTGGTGAGGGGTGTATTTGTAGGCATTTTGAGGTTTGGGAAACTTTGCCCCTTCTGGTAGGAATGTATATCCCATACGTCACTAGTCACTATTTTTTGTCTATGCAGTTCTGTGCTACATATTTAGACAAAGCTTTGCACAGATAAGTTGCCCTCTGAGCCTCATGTCTCCCATGATGATGCTGTTTAGGAATTGCCACAGCTTTCTCCTTACACGTCCCAAGCCGCAAAGGCGTCACATGCAGATCTCCCACAAGGACCGCACTAACCGACCAGGAGGAGCCATCGCCATCATCTACAAACACTACCTCCAAGTCACTACCAGCTCCAACCATCACTCTCCAGGCCTGGAACACCTACACTTGAATATCCAGGTCAACCCCAACACCACCCTCCGCGGCACCCTCATCTACAGACCTCCTGGACCCCTCCACACTTTCTGCGATTCCATCACCGACCTTATCACACCCCATGCCCTCGCCTCCATGGGCTACATCCTCCTGGCTGACCTCAATGACCACAACGCCACCAACCTACTGGAAAACCTTGAAACCATGGGACTCAAGCAACTCGTAAACTCCCCAAACCACGTAGCCAGACACGCCCTTGACCCGATTTTTTCCACAGGCAACCACATCTCAGTCAACCTTACCACTGAACCTCACTGGAATGATCACCACTGCATTCATTTCTCCTTCAACAAACCCACCTCACACTTCCAACAGCACCAACCCCCCGCAGAAACTGGAACATCACCGAACACCAACTACACTCCGCCCTGAACAAGTCCCCTTCAACCACCTCCGCAGATCCCGCCCACAACTTTCACCACTGGATCACAGACTGCACCAACACCCTAGCCCCCCCTCAAGACAACGCCCATCCGACAACCCCCACCAACAAGGCTAGCTGGTTCACCCCGGCCCTCCAGAACTCCAAATGTCACTGCAGATGACTGCAAAGAACCTGGAGATCCAGCAAGTCCACTACAGACAAAGCAGCCTACAAACAAGCCATCAGAACCACCAAAAAGACAGCCATCCAAGACAGAATCAACACCAACGCCCACAACAGCAAGGAGTTATTCACAGTCATCAATGAATTCTCAAAACCCAACAGCAACAACATCCCGCCCTCCCAGGACCTCTGCGATAAACTCGCCAAGTACTTCCACCGCAAGATTGTCGACATATTTGACAGCTTCACTCCCCAGAACCAACCTAACACCGCAAATCCACCTAACTCCACCGCCAACGCACCACCGCAAATCCCCCTCGGACCCTCTGGAACCCACTCACCACTGACGTCCTCAGAATCATGAGATCAATCCACTCCGGAGCACCCTCAGAACCATTTCCCCTCAACATATTTAACAAAGCAGGGGACATCATTGCCCCAGAACTCTGCCGCACCATCAACTGGTCCCTTGAGACCGGCACCTTCCCGGAAGAATGGAAGCATGTGGAGCTGAAGTCCCTGCTGAAGAAACTCACAGCAGTTCCCAAGAAACCGAAAAAACTACCTCCCCGTCTCTCTGCTCCCTTTTCTGGCGCAACTCATTGAACACCTAGAGGCCAACCACACACTGGACCCCTCTTAATCAGGCTTCAGGAGCAACCACAGCACCAAGACCGCCTTCGCACCGCCACAGAAGACATCTGCACCCTGCTCGACCGGGGAGAAACCGCCGCCCTCATCCTCCTAGACCTCTCAACAGCATTCGACACTGTCTCTCACGACACCCTCTACACTAGACTACACAACACCGGCATCCGTGACAAGGCCCTGGGATGGATCACCTCCTTCCTCACCAGCAGAACCCAGAAATACCCACCTTTGACCTCCAAGACCATAGAAATCAGGGGCGGTGTACCCCCAGGGTACTCACTGAGCCCCACACTCTTCAACATCTACACGGCCCCTCTTACAGCCATCGCCCGACATCACAACCTCAACAACGTCTACTATGCCGACGACACCCAGCTAATCATATCACTCACCAGAGAACCCACCACCGCCAAGAGAAACGTCCATGATGAGCAACAACTGCCCTGCCTCAAACTGAATGCTGACAAAACCGAAGTACTCCTCCTCGGACCCGACTAATCAGCCTGGGATAACTCTTTGTGCCCCACAGCTCTCGGACCCCCTCCAACCCCCAGCAACCATGCACGAAACCTAGGCTTCATCCTAGACGCATCACTCTCCATGAACCGACAAGTCAACGCCGTCTCCTCTGCAGGATTCCACATGCTTCACCTACTGCAAAAGATCTTCAGATGGATCTCACCCGACACCTGAAAAACTGTGACCTACGCACTCGTCAGCAGCAGACTAGACTATGGTAATGCGCTCTATGCCGGATCCACCATCAAGCTCCCAAAGAGACTCCAGCGAATCCAGAACGCCTCTGCCAGACTTATCCTCAACATCCCTCGCCAGTGAACCATCACAAAACACCTGTGAGACCTACACTAGCTCCCCATCAACAAAAGAATTACCTTCAAGCTTCTCACCCACACATTTAAGTCCTTCCACAACATCGGCCCTGAATACCTAAACCACCGTGTACCTTCTACACCCCCACCAGGCAGCTGCGATTGGCCGACCAAGCCCTTGCCCTCATCCCATGTATAGGAAAAACCACTACTGGAGGCAGGTCCTTCTCTTACCAGGCAGCCAAAACTTGGAACACCCTCCCTTTGCTCCTCAGACAAGCTACCGACCTAACAAAGTTCAGAAAGGACCTCAAAACCTGGCTCTTCGACTGAACTCCATACCTATTCGCACCTATCAGTACCCATCAGCACCTCGAGATCCTTACGGGTGAATAGCTGCGCTTTATAAAAACCCGATAGATAGAAGCTTCATTATGAAAAAAGTCCCAAGATATGGCAACTGCTCTAGTACAATGAGCAATAATGTGTTCAGGGGGGAGTCTGTAGCTTTCTGCCCAGAAAAATTTACAAAAAGGGGGGGGGAGTCCAAAATAGCACACTGTAAGGAGCTACACTAAAAGAAGAAATCACAAATTCCAAGATTGATAGTATCCGTAGGTACTAGCATAGGAAGAAAGGAATAACTAGAGTGAAGAACAGTCATCCTGATGAAAAGGTATTTTGCATGTCTAAAAAGCACAGAAACCTTTCTTGCAGAACAACAGACAGATGAAAAAGAAATTTCCAAGGTAAAAGATAAAGTTCTAAACATACATAAGTTTAAAAGGAGCAGCTTGAAGAGCCCTCAAAATCAGGTTAAGAATCCAAGAAGGAGAAACTGGCTGTATAACTGGTTTAAATCTTATCAGGGCCTGACAAACCCTCCTGCAGAAACTCTAGAAATTGTAAAAGAATTTCAGCAGTATATTTTGCAAGTACACAAAGCAAAAAAAGTTTGCCAAAGCTTATGATAAATACACCTGGACAAGTTTCCTAGCATGAATGAAGTTGTCAATAAACTTTTAAAATAAACTCTCTAAAGCAGCATTAAGCCTTCAATTGTCAATCCATCAAATCCAGAGTTTTGATATCCTGAAAATAGAAAGGACCTTGACAAAGAAGATCCCTTCTTAAAGAAGCCTTAAAAGCGGGCTCAAAGACATTTGAACTAGGGCCACAAACCAAATCCTGCAAAGACCACACAAAATCAATTAGTCAGAATTGCTTAAAAAATATATTCTGCTTGATACTGGCTATCACTCTGGATAGCAATACATATGGAGGAAAGATGTAAATCAGTTAGATATCTAGCATTTTGCTAGATGTTTAATCAGGCTGAACTGAGGGTCTGGAGACCTGAAATAATAATGTGGCTGTTTGTGATTTTAGCAAGAGTTAATCTATCTCTGGCAGACCCCAGAATCCCAAAAACTGGTTGAAAACTTCCTGATTATAGACCATTCTCCTGGGTAAGAGGCTGGCGACTAAGAGAGTTTGCCTCCCAATTGTTCATACCTGGAATATGGATTAAGAAATCCTGCATTGAAAACGTTCTGCCCAACTGATGATGTTGGACAATTTTCTCATTGCTAAGCAGCAGCGAGTTTATCCCTGATGATTGATGTAAGCCACTGTTGTGACATTGTTTCAATGGAATCAAAGAAAAGGTTCCTGTCTGAGGTTGAGCCAACACTGGAGAGCCCTGAAAATTGCACCTTACCTCCTGAGGAAATCACGCTCCCTGTGCTCTCCGATATCCCCAGACTGCACTCCAACTTAACGAGCTGGGATCTGTGGAAAGCAATACCCACACCAAAATAGGTACCGTCTATGTTGGCATTCACACATCTAGGGTCAGTTCTGAGGTCCCTGATGTAGTGGTAGGAGAGGATATTGCTGATGGTATGCAGGAGTTCTTGGAGTTGGACTGGGGCTCGATCTCTGCTGAGGTCACATTTGCCAGGAGATTAGAAGAATATCTATGACCCTTTGATTCAAAGCAGCGGTGGATACCCTATCTCATGATATTAATCTTAGACAACCAGAGGCTACAGAAGTATTGCAAGATCTAGTGATTCCTCTTAGGCAAAAGATAAATGTTCTGGGGGGTAAGGTAGTTGGGCCAGCACTGAGAAAATTGAGGGTGTGACCACACATGCCGCTGAAAGACTGTAGGACTGTGGCTGTTTTAAGGGATCTAGGCCTTATGACACAGAGAGGACCATTCTGGTTTGGTGGGTCTATCTATGTAATTGCTGTTAGAATATAAACAATAAAATATAACCATTAAAAAGCCTTTCAAGAAAGGTAGTCCACAAATAATCACAGAAATGTAAAAGTACCTTGACAATATTACAAGTCTGTTAAACAAATATCCGCAATATGGCAATGATTCAAGAGTTCCTAGATATTGCTGCAGACTAAAAAGACAACATATCCACAATGGTGCAATAGTTAAAAAGTACATTGATATTATTGCAGGTTTATGGGCCATAGATTGATCATTCCTTGTACCAAAAACCACTGCCATTAAAATAATGAAGGCTTTGGGGGGCGGAGCCAGCAGCCAAAGCAGAAAGACACACCATTTCAGAGCTCCTAGCTTTTGATCATTAAATCCTCATTTAAGGGCATGTTAGCAATTTATATATTTTTATTTTTAGCTCTTAATATGTCCTAGACCATGGATTGTATGACTTGAGACAAAGGGACAAAATAACTGATGCCATATCTGCACAAAGAGCTCATATCTCTTGGTGACCGGGCCACGGAGTAAACCGCCATATTTGCAGATACCCACACCTCAACTAGGTTGACAGAGGATAGAGATTCTACACTCCTCAGCATGATTATAGAGAAGCATATCCTAACTGCGCTACAGGACCTTATGCGCTCCCTAGACTCTTATCAGCAAGCCTTGATAGCGGAGTTGAGAACTGCTATGGCCCCTCTGCAGACTACCACGTTAACAAGGGAAAATGAAGAGGAAACTGATCGGCATGAACCAGACTCGCCACCATGTACAGCAGACCGGCCCCAAGACCTAGAAGAGTTATACACTATTGAAACAAAGGTCTCCGGTCTCCAGATGGCAGCACGGATAGTCATACCTGAGCAGAACAGTACCTTACAGTCTTCCTCCATTCATGCAGGGCCGATGGAGGTCTTCCGGGTAAAGCAGTACAGTTTGACCCGAGCTTACAGACTGCTAATAACAGCCCACATACCCTTTGGGGTTGCAGAGACGGACCTGTCTGGGAGTCATTCTGCGGCGGCGGCGGAAGTTAAATCACGTGGGTCGCCTAAGCCAGAGATAGAGGTGAACGCAATAGATTTGGGGTATACGGCCCTGAAAAAGAGTTTGAAAAGTGCGATTAATAATGGCGGATCAGCAGCGCGATCCCCCTCTTACCATAGCAAGAGCCAGAGCGACACCCATCAGAAGCCCGCCGGATCCACCACCCAGAGTATAAGCCTTTCTCAAATACGCAGTTGCTGTTCCTGTTCCCAAATTCTGCTGGTGGGCTCTCCCATAAAGAAGTCCTGTTTTCTATCTCTGTATGTTCCGGGGAGGTCGTCATGGGATCCTGGGAGATCTCCCTGTCGCAGCCTGATCCACAGACTGTACTAAGTTCAGGTAACAGGAGGAATCACCAGAGCTTGGACTTTATCAAGGCAGTTTGAACTATCCTTGCAGACCTGAAGGACTAAAGCTCTTTAATAAGGACAGGTATCTTAGATAATGGTGTCCATCTCATTCCACTATGCTCGGCTAAACTATCCTTAGCTGCTCCCAAACTATTCACTAACTTTTAGTAGCAATAGTAAGGACCTGCCGCTTACCATCCTACAGATTTGAATGTACATGAAAACTAAACAGTTTGATACCATGGACTGAGCCTGTCCCTCTGTGAAATTGTATTATGACCCGGTCACCGTTGTTACTACCCAGACATTTCCATTAATATAGACTGCTTTTGAGATTGTTCATGCACAGTTTTATGTTTTAACATCAATTACCCTATATTACCTAAACTCCTAGCATAGAAATAATGTGTGAAGTTTCTTTACATAATCTACTACTCTGTGCTACATACTAAAAATGCAGTTAATATGCATGTTAGCATATAAAGTATAATATGTTTGTTAGTTTAGCCTTATAAAGTATTTTGCAGCTTTTGGTTGAATGCCAACACACGTTCAAATTTATAATGTTTATAGGTTATAACATATATAGCTATTATGCATTACCTATGTGTTTATCTTTACTTATAGCGTAGATGTTTATAATAACTCTCTAGGTACCCTGACCTTACACTGGATCTACGCATATATGCTCTTTTAAGGGATACTCCCAGCTTCTGCTACTTGCATATGTAATATAAGCTATCTGTAAGCTTCCTCTAGGCACCATCTTGCTATTATTATATGCTTATCACTCAGAGTTTGTCTCTTCTGTGCAATATCCATCTGCATCAAATTTAAGCAACACAAAGCCAGATAACCAAGTACTTTGAACATAACTCCCCGCAAGATAGCCAGGCCCCTCAGAAACTTGGTATTGGGTAATAGAGTAGCCGCTGGCTGTAAAAGAACCCTTCTGATGCTGGATAGATTCGGACAAAACACTATATCCTACAAGACTTGAATCCCCAGCAGCCCATACACCTTAAAATATTGTTGCAGGGTCTCCTATTAATAGATCTTGGCAGCTATATTATTTTATTATTATGTTAGCATCTATATGCCAAGATATATTGGTGTAGAAATCAAGTTGCTATATATGTGCTAGGACACCACCTACAGCTACTATACACAGGTATCCTTTACCCTGTTGTAACGGTTATACTTACTACTGAGTTAGCGGGATTTAGTTTACTGATGCTTATCCTGTTGTTAGTGTGTTTTAGAGCTCCACATGTTGACATTATCTTTATACATGATGCCTAAATCTGGAGTCTGAGCCGCAAGGGTGTAAATATAAGCTAGTTTAAATGGCCTAGAGACATTATACATGGGATCATCTTTCATTCTATAATCTATTGTTGTAACACCCCTAATCTACTAACTAGATCCTTTGCATATAGCCATGTTAAAACTACTATAGCTCCACTGATAGCTCATAAGCTGTTTTTTATATACTTGGGTATACTTTTTTGGCTGACACTTAGAACCATTGATATAGAATGGTAAAGGAGGCATTGTTTTTGTATTTCAGTATCCAGCCTTCTAGGGTCAGAATATGTATTAAAGACAAAATAATACAGATAGAGTTTGCAATATAAGGTTTGAGTTTTTGTCTTTAGAAAGACATTAGAGGTCCCTATATTATACTGCGCCTTACTTACGCTTTCAATATATTTTATGCCTTGCCTATCCCCAATAGTGTCATTGGGGTCTCATGACACATTAAAACATAGCTCACTATCTAAAGGTCTATCTATATTCATGGTCTGAACACTAATAATGATTTATATGTTCCCTAGTGGCTTGGTATTCATATAACTTACACCTTATAATGAGGATACATTCCTATTCAGGTTATCATACTTACAGTGGACTTTCCTTTCCTTGCTAGCCTAGATATGAGTTTAGTTCTTGCATACTATTGATACCCAATCCTAACACAGGTTATCATAACCCTATGGCCTACTATCTACTTTATCCCCCTATAATCATAAAACCCCCATATTACTAGAGCCCTCTATCTCATCCAAGTTCAGGAATTAATAAAACATGTATCATCTGTCTACTTATAGTTTATTTAACCTTTATATTTACCCCTACTATGTATTTGCATAACTAACTATGAATGGAAAGTTGACCCTGCTTCATGGCCCATTCAATTTCCTTCATTGGCAAGACTAAAACCCCCCTCCAAGTTCCCTAAAATATTAGCATATATATATGGCTCCGCCCTCCAACCTTTCCTTTCTATCTATAGCGGTGCTTACCCGCTGAATATCCCCTTCCCCCTTGTTCACGCTCCTTTTGAAGCTCCTAAGGAGCTAGACTTCTGACCATCAGATAACTTTTATTTTCTATACTCTTGGTCCCTGGGGCCTAAATCCATGTTTCTAACTGGTCAGTTATACATGATATATTATTGAAAAATCGAGGTCTCATTAGCCTTTAGTCAATGTATTATATAGACGCCGAATTGTTTTGGTTACTTATGTTTGTATCCTATTCTTTTGACAAAAAGGTGTATTGTGTATTATTTATGTTTTATGCAAATACCTCAATAAAAAATTATTTAAAAAAAAAAATAATGAAGGCTTTATTGTAGCAACATGCCTGGTGAAAACAGTACAACAACAAAAAGACTTAACGCATTTCGTCTCAACTAGCCATAATAATAGATCCTGTCAAACACCCATGCAATACAGGATTTAAAGCGCACAGCTTAAAATGATTGGTTAAACAATTAAAACCAAATGAAATAAATAAATAATGGTTGCTGCACATTTATTCTTCTTGTCATCAGCTTGCCAATGTGTTCAGCTAGCTCCCAGTAGTGCACTGCTGCTCCTTCAACAAATAATACCAAGAGAATGCAGCAAACATGATAATAGAAGTAAACTAAACCGAGTAGAAACCGGGTAAGGTAGAACAAACTGGAGCTTTATTTCTTCATATTAAAACATGGCAACAAGCTTTAAAAACAAAGCGCAGACAAGGGTAGACTAGTCTAACATGTTTCGGCCTTGGCTGGCCTTAATCATAGAAGTAAACTGTAAAGCTGTTTAGAAATGTATGTTCTATCTGAATTATGAGGTAAACATTTTGGGTTTCATGTCCATTTAAGAGCCAAAATTGCAACGTAACAATAGTTAAAATGTACCGTGATATTGTTCCAGGCTTAAGGGCCAGAGAATGATCATTCCTTATACCAAAAACTTTCATGTGCTCCGTACTATTTTCCGACTTGTAATCCTGTTGGTGTCATAACAGGCAGCTTCAGTAAAATAACAGCCAGCTCCACACGGCTCCTATAAATCATCAGTAGAAGGCAGGAAAGAGTGGATTAACACGACTCCCCAGCATTCCCAACCTTCTGTTTTCTAGGGTGCTCTGCCGTGTGTAATGGATCTCATAATAATATCACTTGGCTCCATAGCGATCCCCAATGTTTAGCTGTTTGGGTGCTCTTCCTTGAGGCTTTGAACAAAAAGCTTACTTGATACCTCTAAATTGTATCAATCCTTTTAACTGGTTACTATAGTTATACAAACAAACCATGAATATGTTGAAGCCTGAAATTAAAATACACATCTTCTGCCATAGCAGCAGGGTCCTGAGACTCAGAAAGTCCATCCTCAAAGTCTTAAACACCCCTATCATCCATAGGGAACTTAGAAGGGCTGGTCCTAAGGGAAGTTCCGGATAAGCTAAAGGCCAAAGAAGGATTGCCTTCTAATCATTGAATGCGTCTGAGCTTAAAGGGACATTATACACTCATTTTTGCTTTGCATAAATGTTTTGTAGATGATCTATTTATATAGCCCATAAAGTTTTATTTTAAAATAAATGTATAGTTTTGCTTATTTTTAAATAACATTGCTCTGATTTTCAGACTCCTAACCAAGCCCCAAAGTTTTATGTGAATACCGTCAGCTACCTACTCCAGCTTGCTCCTGTTTGTGTAAAGGGTCTTTTCATATGCAAAAGAAGGGGGAGGGGGAGTGTCTTATTTTCCACTTGCAGTGGGCTTTCCAGCTACCTTTTCAACAGAGCCAAACTGACAGCTTCTAAGTAAGTTTTTAAACAGTTTTATACTGGATTTTTATATCAGTATCTGTGCATCTTATTCTTTAAAGTGGTGTCTATTACATGCAGTTATATGAAAATGAGTGTATACTGTCCCTTTAACAGCTGGAGGCACAACAGCTAACACTTCATTAAAGGGATAGTAAACCCCAAAATTTTCTTTTATGATTCAGATAGAGCATACTATTTTAAACAACTTTCTAATTTAATTCTATTATCAAATTTTCTTCATTCTCTTGTTATCCATTGCTGAAGGAACAGCATTGCACTACTGACAGGAAGCTGAAAATATCTATTTAGCCAATCCCAAGAGACAAATGTGTGCAGGCACCAATTAGCAGCAGCTCCCACTAGTGTATGATATGTGCGTATTCATTTTTTTAACAAGGGATACTAAGAGAACAAAGCTCATTTGAAAATAGAAGTGAATTTAAAAGTGTCTTAAAATTACCTGCTCTATCTGAATCATGCAAGTTTAATTTTGACTTTCCTATCCCTTTAATAGCTGAGTGAATATACCCCTTAAACTTCTGGGTAAGTTTAGATTAACCCTCCTGTGAGCAACCTTGATAAGGCAAAAACCCTTCAACCCCCTGAAAAGAAGGCAGTGCAGCAAAACCCAGTTTAGGGTTAGAAATTGACTCATAAAGTGCATAGCTGATCAGGGGGACAAGAAGCTCACAGTTAGTTAACCCAGAGAGAAAGAAATAACAGAAAAGACATAATGTAAAACGAATTAATCCCTGAAAGAGAAAACAGTAACAAAATAACAAAGTACTTTCAGATTATCGCTGGAATAACTGTAATAATAGTAAAGACTATATAACATATTACACAGCAAACAAAGCTCTGATATTACCAGAGTATCTTACCGCCTCCACCAGTCCTGAGAGCTGTTTCCATACACACTGAGATGTTTATATCAGCACAGGAAAGAATTATAATAGGAAGGTGCTCTAAAAAGCAAGCTTAAAAGGTTAACCCTTAGCGCACCAGCGCTACAGGTGATCGCTAAACCAAGACAACCAAGGGCAATATCAAAATGTAAGTGCAGGGGAGAGAAATAGAATGTGTACAGGTCTTCAAACTCATTTGAAAAGAAATATAAAAAGAGTTCATAAGTGCTAAAAACTGCAAATATAAGGTTATGGTGTATAAATATATGTTCCCAGACGATGTCAACTTGTGTACATGTTCATACTAATAGCCAGTGGGCTATGAAGGTGCAAAGTACTTCACAGCACCTTTGTCCACTGCACTTACAGCAACTTGCTTCCAGTAGAGAAACCCATCCTACTTAGTGCAAGAATGATGCCAAAAATCAAACATAATTAAAAGCATTCAACATCCCAGCGGATTGGTGGATAAATACAATTTCTTTCATGTAATTAGCAAGAGTCCATGAGCTAGTGACGTATGGGTTATACATTTCTACCAGGAGGGGCAAAGTTTCCCAAACCTCAAAATGCCTATAAATACACCCCTCACCACACCCACAAATCAGTTTTACAAACTTTGCCTCCTATGGAGGTGGTGAAGTAAGTTTGTGCTAGATTCTACGTTGATATGCGCTCCGCAGCAGGTTGGAGCCCGGTTTTCCTCTCAGCGTGCAGTGAATGTCAGAGGGATGTGAGGAGAGTATTGCCTATTTGAATTAAATTATCTCCTTCTACGGGGTCTATTTCATAGGTTCTCTGTTATCGGTCGTAGAGATTCATCTCTTACCTCCCTTTTCAGATCGACGATATACTCTTATATATACCATTCCCTCTGCTGATTCTCGTTTCAGTACTGGTTTGGCTTTCTACTACATGTAGATGAGTGTCCTGGGGTAAGTAAGTCTTATTTTCTGTGACACTCTAAGCTATGGTTGGGCACTTTTATATAAAGTTCTAAATATATGTATTCAAACATTTATTTGCCTTGACTCAGGATGTTCAACGTTCCTTATTTCAGACAGTCAGTTTCATATTTGGGATAATGCATATGAATAAATCAATTTTTTCTTACCTTAAAATTTGACTTTTCCCTGTGGGCTTTTAGGCTCGCGGGGCTGAAAATGCTTCATTTTATTGCGTCATTCTTGGCGCTGACTTTTTTGGCGCAAATTTTTTTTTTCTTTTTCCGGCGTCATACGTGTCGCCGGAAGTTGCGTCATTTTTTTACGTTTTTTTGCACCAAAAGTGTCAGCGTTCCGGATGTGGCGTCATTTTTGGCGCCAAAGGCATTTAGGCACCAAATAATGTGGGCGTCTTTTTTGGCGCTAAAAAAATATGGGCGTCACTATTGTCTCCACATTATTTAAGTCTCATTATTTATTGCTTCTGGTTGCTAGAAGCTTGTTCACTGGCATTTTTTCCCATTCCTGAAACTGTCATTTAAGGAATTTGATCAATTTTGCTTTATATGTTGTTTTTTCTATTACATATTTCAAGAGGTCCCAGATTGACACTGAGTCAGAAGGTACTTCTGGAAAATCGCTGCCTGGTGCTGGATCTACCAAAGTTAAGTGTATCTGCTGTAAACTTGTGGTATCTGTTCCTCCAGCTGTTGTTTGTACTGAATGTCATGACAAACTTGTTAATGCAGATAATATTTTCTTTAGTAATGTTACATTACCTGTTGCTGTTCCGTCAACATCTAATACTCAGAGTGTTCCTGATAACATAAGAGATTTTGTTTCTTAATCCATTAAGAAGGCTATGTCTGTAATTTCTCCTTCTAGTAAACGTAAAAAGTCTTTTAAAACTTCTCATTTTTCAGATGAATTTTTAAATGAACATCATCATTCTGATTCTGATAATGGTTCTTCTGGTTCAGAGGATTCTGTCTCAGAGGTTGATGCTGATAAATCTTCATATTTATTTAAAATGGAATTTATTCGTTCTTTACTTAAAGAAGTCTTAATTGCATTAGAAATAGAGGATTCTGGTCCTCTTGATACTAAATCTAAACGTTTAAATAAGGTTTTTAAATCTCCTGTAGTTATTCCAGATGTTTTTCCTGTCCCTGATGCTATTTCTGAAGTAATTTCCAGGGAATGGAATAATTTGGGTAATTAATTTACTCCTTCTAAACGTTTTAAGCAATTATATCCTGTACCATCTGACAGATTAGAGTTTTGGGACAAAATCCCTAAGGTTGATGGGGCTATCTCTACTCTTGCTAAGCGTACTACTATTCCTACGGCAGATAGTACTTTCTTTAAGGATCCTTTAGATAGGAAAATTGAATCCTTTCTAAGAAAAGCTTACTTGTGTTCAGGTAATCTTCTTAGACCTGCTATATCTTTAGCGGATGTTGCTGCAGCTTCAACTTTTTGGTTAGAAGCTTTAGCGCAACAAATAACAGATCATAATTCTCATGGCATTATTAATCTTCTTCAACATGCTACTAATTTTATTTGTGATGCCATCTTTGATATCATTAGAGTTGATGTCAGGTATATGTCTCTAGCTATTTTAGCTAGAAGAGCTTTATGGCTTAAAACTTGGAATGCTGATATGTCTTCTAAGTCTACTTTGCTTTCCCTTTCTTTCCAGGGTAATAAATTATTTGGTTCTCAGTTGGATTTTATTATCTCAACTGTTACTGGAGGGAAAGGAACTTTTTTACCACAGGATAAAACATCTAAAGGTAAATTTAGATCTAATAATCGTTTTCGTTCCTTTCGTCACAATAAGGAACAAAAGCCTGATCCTTCATCCACAGGAGCGGTATCAGTTTGGAAACCATCTCCAGTCTGGAATAAATCCAAGCCTTTTAGAAAACCAAAGCCAGCTCCTAAGTCCACATGAAGGTGCGGCCCTCATTCCAGCTCAGCTGGTAGGGGGCAGATTACGTTTTTTCAAAGAAATTTGGATCAATTCCATTCACAATCTTTGGATTCAGAACATTGTTTCAGAGGGGTACAGAATTGGCTTCAAGATAAGGCCTCCTACAAAGAGATTTTTTCTTTCCCGTGTCCCAGTAAACCCAGCGAAGGCTCGAGCATTTCTGAAATGTGTTTCAGATCTAGAGTTGGCTGGAGTAATTATGCCAGTTCCAGTTCTGGAACAGGGGCTGGGGTTTTATTCAAATCTCTTCATTGTACCAAAGAAGGAGAATTCCTTCAGACCAGTTCTGGATCTAAAAATATTGAATCGTTATGTAAGGATACCAACATTCAAAATGGTAACTATAAGGACTATCCTGCCTTTTGTTCAGCAAGGGCATTATATGTCCACAATAGATTTACAGGATGCATATCTGCATATTCCGATTCATCCAGATCACTTTCAGTTTCTGAGATTCTCTTTCCTAGACAAGCATTACCAGTTTGTGGCTCTGCCGTTTGGCCTAGCAACAGCTCCAAGAATTTTTACAAAGGTTCTTGGTGCCCTTCTGTCTGTAATCAGAGAACAGGGTATTGTGGTATTTCCTTATTTGGACGATATCTTGGTACTTGCTCAGTCTTCACATTTAGCAGAATCTCATACGAATCGACTTGTATTGTTTCTTCAAGATCATGGTTGGAGGATCAATTTACCAAAAAGTTAATTGATTCCTCAGACAAAGGTAACCTTTTTAGGTTTCCAGATAGATTCAGTGTCCATGACTCTGTCTCTGACAGACAAGAGACGTCTGAAATTAATCTCAGCTTGTCGAAACCTTCAGTCACAATCATTCCCTTCGGTAGCCTTATGCATGGAAATTCTAGGTCTTATGACTGCTGCATCGGACGCGATCCCCTTTGCTCGTTTCCACATGCGACCTCTTCAGCTCTGTATGCTGAACCAGTGGTGCAGGGATTACACAAAGATATCTCAATTAATATCTTTAAAACCGATTGTACGACACTCTCTGACGTGGTGGACAGATCACCATCGTTTAGTTCAGGGGGCTTCTTTTGTTCTTCCGACCTGGACTGTAATTTCAACAGATTCAAGTCTGACAGGTTGGGGAGCTGTTTGGGGGTCTCCACAGCACAAGGGGTTTGGGAATCTCAGGAGGTGAGATTACCGATCAATATTTTGGAACTCCGTGCAATTTTCAGAGCTCTTCAGTCATGGCCTCTTCTAAAGAGAGAATCGTTCATTTGTTTTCAGACAGACAATGACTTCCAGAAATAGATCTGATGGCTTCTCATCTAAACAAGAAACTTCCCAGGTATCTGTCCAGATCCAGGGACCCTCAGGCGGAAGCAGTGGATGCATTGTCACTTCCTTGGAAGTATCATCCTGCCTATATCTTTCCGCCTCTAGTTCTTCTTCCAAGAGTAATCTCCAAGATTCTGAAGGAATGCTCGTTTGTTCTGCTGGTGGCTCCAGCATGGCCTCACAGGTTTTGGTATGCAGATCTTGTCCGGATGGCCTCTTGCCAACCATGGACTCTTCCGTTAAGACCAGACCGTCTCAAGGTCCTTTTTTCCATCAGGATCTCAAATCCTTAAATTTAAAGGTATGGAGATTGAACGCTTGATTCTTAGTCAAAGAGGTTTCTCTGACTCTGTGATTAGTACTATGTTACAGGCTCGTAAATCTGTATCTAGAAAGATATATTATCGAGTTTGGAAGACTTACATTTCTTGGTGTCTTTCTCATCATTTTTTCTGGCATTCTTTTAGAATTTCGAGAATTCTTCAGTTTCTTCAGGATGGTTTGGATAAAGGTTTGTCTGCAAGTTCCTTGAAATGACAAATCTCTGCTCTTTCTGTTCTTTTTCACAGAAAGATTGCTAATCTTCCTGATATTCATTGTTTTGTGCAAGCTTTGGTTCGTATAAAGCCTGTCATTAAGTCAATTTCTCCTCCTTGGAGTTTGAATTTGGTTCTGGGGGCTCTTCAAGCTCCTCCGTTTGAACCTATGCATTCATTGGACATTAAATTACTTTCTTGGAAAGTTTTGTTTCTTTTGGCCATCTCTTCTGCTAGAAGAGTTTCTGAATTATCTGCTCTTTCTTGTGAGTCTCCTTTTCTGATTTTTCATCAGGATAAGGCGGTGTTGCGAACTTCTTTTCAATTTTTACCTAAGGTTGTGAATTCTAACAACATTAGTAGAGAAATTGTGGTTCCTTCATTGTGTCCTAATCCTAAGAATTCTAAGGAGAAATCATTGCATTCTTTGGATGTAGTTAGAGCTTTGAAATATTATGTTGAAGCTACTAAGAATTTCCGAAAGACTTCTAGTCTATTTGTTATCTTTTCCGGTTCTAGGAAAGGTCAGAAGGCCTCTGCCATTTCTTTGGCATCTTGGTTGAAATCTTTAATTCATCATGCTTATGTCGAGTCGGGTAAAACTCCGCCTCAAAGGATTACAGCTCATTCTACTAGGTCAGTTTCTACTTCCTGGGCGTTTAGGAATGAAGCTTCGGTTGATCAGATTTGCAAAGCAGCAACTTGGTCTTCTTTGCATACTTTTACTAAATTCTACCATTTTGATGTGTTTTCTTCTTCTGAAGCAGTTTATGGTAGAAAAGTACTTCAGGCAGCTGTTTCAGTTTGATTCTTCTGCTTATAATTTCAGTTTTTTTCATTATAAGATTTAAACTTTATTTTGGGTGTGGATTATTTTCAGCGGAATTGGCTGTCTTTATTTTATCCCTCCCTCTCTAGTGACTCTTGCGTGGAAGATCCACATCTTGGGTAGTCATTATCCCATACGTCACTAGCTCATGGACTCTTGCTAATTACATGAAAGAAAACATAATTTATGTAAGAACTTACCTGATAAATTCATTTCTTTCATATTAGCAAGAGTCCATGAGGCCCACCCTTTTTTGTGGTGGCTATGATTTTTTTGTATAAATCACAATTATTCCAATTCCTTATTCTTTATGCTTTCGCACTTTTTTTCTTATCACCCCACTTCTTGGCTATGCGTTAAACTGATTTGTGGGTGTGGTGAGGGGTGTATTTATAGGCATTTTGAGGTTTGGGAAACTTTGCCCCTCCTGGTAGGAATGTATATCCCATACGTCACTAGCTCATGGACTCTTGCTAATTACATGAAAGAAATGAATTTATCAGGTAAGTTCTTACATAAATTATGTTTTTTACCTGATCAGAAATTTGGCTCCTACAAGCAAACTGTAGACCACAGGATTGGTGGCTGAATCCACTTTTCACTTGGGAGGCCTGTGACATTTCCCACTGAGAAAAGATTTTTCACAGCCTTGCTAAAAAACTCCTTACTTTCCCCTTTTTTCAACAGGACAATGCTAGGAGTAAAATGGGCATCAGATCGATTAGAGAACCCCTCTCAACAAGTAGATCTGCACTTCAAAAATTAACCTCACTCAATCAAGAACTGAGGATGTTTTTCCTACTCCTAGTGGTCAGGAAGGAAATTCCCACAGTTGATGACTGACTTGTGGACTCTCACCATCTGATGAAAATTTTTGATAGATAATTATCCTTTATTATTATCGATATTTATTTTTTCTACAGAGTCTGTTTATAGGTCAACAGATTATTGAATCTGTGTGTCTGTCTTAAAATAATGTGTGGAATTAATCAGTTTAAAAACTGGGTTGGACTGCTTTCCTATCTCTTCATTGTTCCAAAAAATGAGAATTTGCCCCCTGTTACATTTGAAAAGTCTAAACAGATTTGTCAAGTTTCCTCATTCTAGGATGGAGACGTTTTGGTTTGTCATGGCCCTAGAACCTGATCAGTTTATTTCCATGATACATATAAATAAATATTATCTCATTGTTACCATCATTACAATTTCCTCTATTTTCCAGCAGACTTATTACATTTCCAGTATGTGGCTGTTTATCCACTGCTCCAAGGACCTTTATGTAGTTTTATAGCATCACCCTGGTTACATATCAGCTAATATATCTGTGGTTCCTTATCTCAAAGTCATTCTTGACAAAACCTCATCAGCAGAGATGGATACGTGTCACATATCCAGGGTGATTCAGACTTAAAGGGACAGTCTACAATATGATTTGTATTGTTTTAAAATATATATAATCCCTTCATTACCCATTCCCCAGTTTTGCATAACCAACACAGTTATATTAATATACTTGTTACCCCTGTGATTACCTTGTATCTAAGCATCTTCTGGCAGCCCCCTGATCACATGACTGTGACTATTTAAAATCTGTTGAGTTGCATTTAGTACTGTGTTGTGCTAACTCTTAAATAACTTCCTGGGCATGAACACATTGTTATCTATATGCCCACATGAACTATCATTCTCCTGTTGCGAAAAGCAAATACAAAAGCATGTGATTAAGAGGCTGTCAATAGAGCCTTGAAACAGGCAGAAATTTAGGGGTTTAAATGTTATAAAGTTTATTAATCTAACAATGTTGCTTGTGCAAAGCTGGGGAATGGGTAGTAAAGGCATTATCTATCTTTTTAAACAATAACAATTTTTGTAGACTGTACCTTTAAAGCCGGCAGGTCAGTCATTCCAAAAGTACCCTGGCCTCATCTTACTAGGTTTCCTGTGAGTTATTCAGGGCACATTTTGTGAAAGTATTTTTCCAGAGCCAATAATTTTCAATATTGTGCAGCATTGGATCTCAAGCATATGCAGGTGTATTGTGCAAGACGTGATGCTAGGTTTGATTTCAGCCACTTTACTTGTACAGTATTTACTCTTGCACATTCATATGGAACCATTGTAGTTCAGATTCAAGCACCATCAGTATCAGCAGTCCTCTCTATCTATAACTATTTAAAAGCTCTTTTTTATTTTTTTATTTCTTTTCTCAACTTTAAACACTTAGGGATCCCTTCTGAATCAGCATAATGTTCATATCCAATCAGCAGTAAACATATTAGTTGCATAACCATTGGGGAACTTAGCAGTTGTCTTTGAGTGCTGTTTATGCTTTAGGTTTACTCGGAGCACAATTCTTTTGGTGATTTCTAGGCAGAGTTATCAGGACATTCATCCCAGGGAGCCATCTTTCTAATAGGATCAACGTTCCCTAAAAAATGGTTATTTATGGAAATAGATATGATGGCAACATGGGAAAGTTTGTAAACAGAGATCCTCATAACACTGTCATGGGTGCAAAAGTATTTATTTGATTATTAAGGTCAGTTATGTCTTTCTCCGTTTTGCTCTGTGAGCTATTCAAATCTTTGTGGTGCAAACTGTAATTTTTGAGGTTTTGTCTGGCTTCAGAGAGCTTGGCCTTTGGATTTAGTTCCTTAAACAGATCCACATTCTTCTGTCAAAAGGGTACATGCTTGTACCAAGACCTAAAACTTGTTGCACTGATGCTTTGGCTATTAAATCCTTGTTTCTAGAGGGAAAACTTTTTTTGTGTAAAGTAGGTTATACGAGGGGTTTTTGAAAGCATGTTTGAAATTTCATTGTTAATACTTTCTATTAGCAAAATATTGTTTTATATTGGTGCTATGTCATTCTTTCAGGCTTTGTAAAGATTTTTTTTTGTATCTTCAAATACCTTATTCCTTCTTGAGATCTAAACCTTCCATATGGAACCAACTGAGAGCACAATTACTTGCTAAAGTGTGCTTTTTTATTTTCTATATTTGTTATTTTTAATATTGTCTTACATTTGACTTTGCACATATACTGCCTTTATATATTTAACATCTA
This sequence comes from Bombina bombina, assembly GCF_027579735.1. Taxonomy (NCBI): domain Eukaryota; kingdom Metazoa; phylum Chordata; class Amphibia; order Anura; family Bombinatoridae; genus Bombina; species Bombina bombina. The sequence continues at coordinate 362,075,955 of NC_069501.1, read as the reverse complement.
TTCTGTTATCACGTTTTGTAACTTTAGATTGTTTATTTTGATCTAAACTGATTTTCAATTGTACATTCTGATTGATCATTTTGAATTTAGGCAATTCTTCTTTGATTGGGGAATTGGCACTATCACCTGTTAAATAGTTTGCTGTACCACTTCAATTCTACTTTATCTGATGAAGGGGTGAGATCCCCGAAACATCACATAATTTTTTCTGCACATTAAAAGCATATTTAAACATGTCCAGATAGTGCATACCTGTTTTTGATACTATATATATATATATATATATATATATATATATATATATATATATATACATACATATATATATATATATACATATATATATATATACATACATATATATATATATATATATATACATACATATATATATATATACATACATATATATATATATATATATATACATACATATATATATATACATACATATATATATATATATACATACATATATATATATATATATATATATATATATATATACATATACACTGTATATATATATATATATATATATA